>NC_045143.1:12924650-13224650 GCF_008831285.2 Nymphaea colorata
CTTGCTGATACCTTTTCCCAAATATCAGAAGCTCGAATTATGTACTTAAAGAAAGAATTTCAGAATTTGAGCAAAGGTTCAACGTCTATCATGGATTATTTGGGGCGTATTAAGGCCGTCGCAGACCAACTTGCTGCCTCAGGGAATAACATTTCTGATAAGGAAAAGGTGCAGCAAACCTTGAATGGACTTGGGCATGATTATCATGCTTTTATTACAGCTCTTGAGGTCCTTCCTGTTCTGCCTTCCTTCAACGAACTACAAGGTAAACTTCTCCAACATGAAATGAATATAAAAGAGTCATTGAAAGGACTGATCAAGGGAACTCCCAAAATGTGTTGGCTATGAATGTAAAGTTTGGTAAGAGCCATGGGAACTCCAACCATGGTGGTCGTGGCATTCTACCAACACCACATAACCAAGGTATGTCTCCTTTGGATACTTCAAGAAAAATACCAATTTGTTTTCAGTGCAACAAGAAAGGACACATGAAGGCACAATGTTGGTTTAATCCTCAAAATAAAAACAAAGGGGTAAGACATGATTATAAACAAGGAGGACAAAGTTCTAAATCCACCGCTGAAGATATGCAACAGCTATTGATGCCGCATTCTCAAAGATGACTATAAAGCAAAATGAGCAGGGAGAATGGTTCTTGGATTCAGGTGCAGCTACCCAGTGACAGGAAATGCAGTAAATTGGACTAACTTATCCCCTCATTACGGAGAAGTTGCATTATAACAGGTGATGGAAAATCTCATCCTATTACACATATGGAAATGCACATATTCCATTGTCATCCTCGTCTCTATCACTGTTAATTGTCTTGCCCCATATCAAAAGAACATCATATCATTCTAAACTCATTGATGATACAAGCCTTTTGTTGAATTCACACCTTCTTCTGTATATGTCAAGGACCTCCAAACGAAGAAATGTCGCTAGAGGGGAGCGTCAGGGGAATATGTACGTCCTCAAGGAATGTCTACCCAAGGATGGATCCACTTTTGATATAGGATTGAAGACATTTCTCTTTCTCAAATGCGTCATCAGTGCCAAGTTCTTGCCATTTTCAATCAAAAGTAAGGGCCCTAACCAATTGGAGTCTGATTGTGGCATAGTCGGCTAGGACACGTGGTCGACATTTCATTGAAAAACTTGTCATAGATAGTCTCATCCAAGATCAAGTTTACCTCTTACTTCAAGTGTCAAAAAATTTCAAGTTGTGGACTTGTAAGAGTCATGTTTACCTTTCCAAATATAAATCAAAGGCTTCAAACCTTTGAAACTATTTTTCTGAGTATGGGGGCCAGCCCCTATTGATCTATGTCGGGTCAAGATATAGTCTTATTCATTGACTCTTACTCACGTTCACCTGGATTTACTTCATGAAACACAAATCAGAAGTACCTCACATATTTCGAAACTTCTATGCCATGATTCAAACTAAATTTCATCCAATGTGGTGCATTTCAATGTGATGGAGGGGAGAATTCCTCGCTTGATTTATTGAATTCTACGTGAAAAAGGGATAACTAGACAAATTTTTGCCCTTACACACCACAACAAATGGTGTAGTTGAGCGGAAACATCGACATATAGTTGAAAGCACCATGAGCATGATGCATGATAATAATGTGCCCATTTCCTTGTGGACTGAAGCCTTCATACTGCTGTATACATAAAAATTGTTTGCCTATGACACCTTGATGTCTAAATCGCCATATTTACACTCTTAGGCAAACAACCTGATTACAAGAACTTGAAGGTTTTGGTTGTGTATGCTATGTTCACGTTGATGCTGCCTTGAGGAACAAGTTTCAAGACAAAGCTATTCAATGTAGATTCGTTGGATATGCTGATAATATAAAGGTTTTCGATGCTATGATCCAACAACTAAACGTATCAAAACTTCAAGAAATGTCATTTTTGATGAACATAGTTTGATAATACAAATGAAATGCCTATGACCATTGAATCTTATGATCCCTGGACCAGTACACAGTATTCAATGCAGATCCTGTTATAGAAAATGATGTGCCTCAAAGTGAAGATCAGAGAGAGCAATACAACCGTCGGATATGGCTCAAAGTGAAAATCAAGAAGATCCAACACAGTCATCAAGTCATCACGAAAACAATAATGAAGAACAGAGCAACGATGCACATCGGTATTTAGGTCTTATCTACAGTCGACGACTAAGGGACAGAGATGCTCACAGTGAAGAAGACAACATGCCCCACCTTAGAAGATCCCAACGCATTCGTCATCCCATTCACAGGTGGGTTAGCTATGATCTTTATCACTTGATTTTCAGTATTCATGGCAAAAGTTGGCAAGGAGGAAGAACCTACTTCATTTGATCAGGCATCAAAATCACATCATTGGAGAAAGGCTATGAAAGAAGAAATGGATGCCTTGCATGAATGTGGAACATGGGAGATCGTCCCAAGGCCATACGAAAAGAACGTAGTGGGCTCCAAATGGGTATACAAAATAAATACAAACCTGACGGCAGCATAGAAAGACACAAAGCAAGGTTAGTAGCAAAAGGGTTTACACAACAATATGGAGAAGGTTATGATGAGACATTCAGCCCTGTGATCAAAATGAGAACAATTCGCGTGATATATCATTGACAGTTGAATATGGATGGAGACTACATCAAATGGACGTGAAGAATGCTTTTCTTCATGGTGATTTAAGGGAGGAAGTATATATGGAACAACCTCCAGGATACACGAAAGGAGACTCTCATGCATGGGTTTGCAAACTAAGAAAATCTATTTATAGACTTAAACAGGCCTCACGTTCGTGGTTTGACAGTTTCTCTTGCAAGATTCAAGAATGTGGTTTTCGGAGATGTCCTCTAGATCACTCTCTTTTCATTTATCGAAAGGAAAACATATTTACTTTACTTCTTATATATGTTGATGATATTGTTATCACAGACAATTCAGAAAAACACATAGAAGAAGCTAAAGTTTTGATGATGCAAAACTTCAAAATGAAAGAGCTGGTGATTTACGATTCTTCTTGGAGTGGAGATGATAGGCACAATAATCGCCTCACATTGACACAACAGAAATACACGTTGGATCTGCTGAAAAAGTCAGGTATGTCTGATTGTAAACCTGTGGAACCCTAGTGTTCTAAATTAAAGACTAAGTGCTCAAGATGGGGAGTTATATGAAGATCCTACGCAATATCGAAGTATTGTTGGGGCACTTCAATATCTTACATTTACTAGACCAGATATTAATATGTTGTGAATCAAGTATCTCAATTTATGCATGCACCTAGAGATACTCACATGGATGCTGTCAAAAGAATATTAAGATATCTTAAAGGGACAGCAGGAGATGGCTTAGTTTATGGTAAGAGTGAAAATATAACTACTGGACATCAACTTATGACATTCACAGATGCAGATTGGGCTGGAGATCCCGATCAAAGAAAGTCCATTTCTGGTTTTTGTATTTTCATTGGACGTAATCTTGTGTCTTGGAGTTGTCAAAAGCAAAAGGCAGTAGCAAGATCCAGCACTGAAGCTGAATACAGATGCATGGCTGCGGGTACTGCTGAAGTTACATGGGTTAGACATTTGCTAGAAGACATTGGAGAGAAGATTAAAACATCAATGTTAATGTGCGATAATTAAAGCGCTATTAACATTGCCTTTAATCCCGTACAACATGGTCGAACAAAGCACATTGAGATTGATCAACACTTTGTTAGACAAAAGGTGGAAGACAAGGAGATTCAGCCTATTTATGTTCGTACAGATGAACAAGTTGCAGACTTATTTACAAAAGGATTAACAAAGGAATGATTCTGGTTTCTAAAAGGCAAGTTGTACATGGTGCAAAACCATGCACAACTTGAGGGAGGGTGTTAAAATATAAATCCTTCACCAGCACGTTGAAGAGGAGTCTCTTAGGATTCCACCTCCTTGTAGAATGTGAAGATATTTAATGTCCTTGTAATATGTGAAGAGTCTCCTAGGATTCTATGTTGTAGTTAATATCCTTGTTATATGGGAAGTCTCCTAGGATTCTATGTTGTAGTTAATATCCTTGTAATATGTGAAGTCTCTTAGGTTTCTATGATGTAATTAATGTCCTTGGAGCTTGTGAAATCTCCTAGGATTCTACGATTGGAGACTCTTAGAATTCTGGAAATGAGATTATAAATAGAGGCCGTGCAAACCATTTTGGCTACGGCTTCTTCTCCTCAGTTTCTTCTTGTTTTCATTCTCTCTCTCCCTCTCTCTCTCTATATATATATATATCTCTATCTTCCTGCGTGAGTGCTGTTTTCTGGTTACAGATATTGGTGCTAGATTTCTATCAGTTGGTGGCCTTGTTTTGGTTGGATGCTAATGACAAACAAACTTACCAAGTCAAATAGAGATCTAAAATGTATTAGCAAGTCGACCTTGAGCCCAATTTGTTGAGTTCGAGTACTCGAGCTTGAGCAGCAAGCTAAGTATTTCAGGTGTCAAACTGAGCTTCAGCTGGCCCAACTAGAGGTCGGTTTGTCTCGTATTCACCCTAATTAATAAGCCCATAGTTGATAGTTGTCAAACTCACTGATTCGAGTCATGAGTCATTTGAGTAGGATAGGATTGTTAAAATATAAAGCCTTCACCAGCACGTTGAAGAGGAGTCTCTTAGGATTCCACCTCCTTGTAGAATGTGTTAAAATATTTAATGTCCTTGTAACATGTGAAGAGTCTCCTAGGATTCTATGTTATAGTTAATATCCTTGTTATATGGGAAGTCTCCTAGGATTCTATGTTGTAGTTAATATCCTTGTAATATGTGAAGTCTCTTAGGTTTCTATGATGTAATTAATGTCCTTGGAGCTTGTGAAATCTCTTAGGATTCTACGATTGGAGACTCTTAGAATTCTGAAAATGAGATTATAAATAGAGGCCGTGCAAACCATTTTGGCTACGGCTTCTTCTCCTCAGTTTCTTCTTGTTTTCATTCTCTCTCTCTCTCTCTCTCTCTCTCTCTCTCTATCTTCCTGCGTGAGTGCTGTTTTCGGGTTACAGATATTGGTGCTACATTTCTATCATGGTATCAGAGCGCCAGGTTACGTTATCTCTACCAAACGAAATGCCCAAACAGGTCTGATCTGGTTAGAACTCTTTTCTCATCTTGTCTCTATCCTGAATTTACTTGTCTCTTGCGCAATTCTTGTTCCTTTTTCTTCTTGCTTACCAAGGACACATCTTGTTATATCGTGTCTTCTTTCCCTCTCATCTTCTACCTATATACCATTCATTTCTGCTGTCATGGAAAACCTTTCGCATTCTGGCATGTCCTCAAGTTTTCTTCCTCACCTTATTACCGAAAAACTCAACCATGAGAATTATCTGATCTGGAAAAGGCAAATCATGCCTTTCATAAGAAGTCAAGGCCTCTTTGGACATCTCGATGGTTCAACAAAGGCTCCACCAATATCCGTCTTACAGGAAATAAAAAATGAGGCAGGAGAAGTTATTGCTGTTCATGAAGACAACAATCCTGAACATGCTATGTGGATGAGACGTGATCAAAGTCTGGTTGCGTATATTTTGTCCACTTTATCTCAACAAGTGTTTCTTTCAGTTTCTGATGATTGTACTGCAGAAGAATTATGGGAAACCCTTGCTGATACCTTTTCCCAAATATCAGAAGCTCGAATTATGTACTTAAAGAAAGAATTTCAGAATTTGAGCAAAGGTTCAACGTCTATCATGGATTATTTGGGGCATATTAAGGCCGTCGCAGACCAACTTGCTGCCTCAGGGAATAACATTTCTGATAAGGAAAAGGTGCAGCAAACCTTGAATGGACTTGGGCATGATTATCATGCTTTTATTACAGCTCTTGAGGTCCTTCCTGTTCTGCCTTCCTTCAACGAACTACAAGGTAAACTTCTCCAACATGAAATGAATATGAAAAGAGTCATTGAAAGGACTGATCAAGGGAACTCCCAAAATGTGTTGGCTATGAATGTAAAGTTTGGTAAGAGCCATGGGAACTCCAACCATGGTGGTCGTGGCATTCTACCAACACCACATAACCAAGGTATGTCTCCTTTGGATACTTCAAGAAAAATACCAATTTGTTTTCAGTGCAACAAGAAAGGACACATGAAGGCACAATGTTGGTTTAATCCTCAAAATAAAAACAAAGGGGTAAGACATGATTATAAACAAGGAGGACAAAGTTCTAAATCCACCGCTGAAGATATGCAACAGCTATTGATGGCCGCATTCTCAAAGATGACTATAAAGCAAAATGAGCAGGGAGAATGGTTCTTGGATTCAGGTGCAGCTACCCATGTGACAGGAAATGCAGGTAAATTGACTAACTTATCCCATCATTACGGTAGAAGTTGCATTATAACAGGTGATGGAAAATCTCATCCTATTACACATATTGGAAATGCACATATTCCATTGTCATCCTCGTCTCTATCACTGTCTAATGTTGTTCTTGCTCCCAATATCAAAAAGAACATCATATCCATTTCTAAACTCATTGATGATACAAGCTCTTCTGTTGAATTCACACCTTCTTCTGTCTATGTCAAGGACCTCCAAACAAAGAAAATGTTCGCTAGAGGGGAGCGTCAAGGGAATATGTACGTCCTCAAGGAATGTCTACCCAAGGATTCATCCACTTTTGATATAGGATTGAAGACATTTTCTCTTTCTCATAATGCGTCATCAGTGCCAAGTTCTTGCCATTTTCAATCAAAAGTAAGGGGCCCTAACCAATTTTTGGAGTCTGATTTGTGGCATAGTCGGCTAGGACACTGTGGTCGACATTTCATTGAAAAACTTGTCACAGATAGTCTCATTCCAAGATCAAGTTTACCTCTTACTTCAAGTGTCAAAAAATGTTCAAGTTGTGGACTTTGTAAGAGTCATGTTTTACCTTTCCATAATATAAATCAAAGGGCTTCCAAACCTTTTGAAACTATTTTTTCTGATGTATGGGGGCCAGCCCCTATTGATTCCATGTCTGGGTCAAGATATTATGTCTTATTCATTGACTCTTACTCACGTTTCACCTGGATTTACTTCATGAAACACAAATCAGAAGTACCTCACATATTTCGAAACTTCTATGCCATGATTCAAACTAAATTTTCATCCAATGTGGTGCATTTTCAATGTGATGGAGGGGGAGAATATTCCTCGCTTGATTTTATTGAATTTCTACGTGAAAAAGGGATAACTAGACAAATTTCCTGCCCTTACACACCACAACAAAATGGTGTAGTTGAGCGGAAACATCGACATATAGTTGAAAGCGCCATGAGCATGATGCATGATACTAATGTGCCCATTTCCTTGTGGACTGAAGCCTTCCATACTGCTGTATACATAATAAATTGTTTGCCTATGACACTCTTGATGTCTAAATCGCCATATTTTACACTCTTAGGCAAACAACCTGATTACAAGAACTTGAAGGTTTTTGGTTGTGTATGCTATGTTCACGTTGATGCTGCCTTGAGGAACAAGTTTCAAGACAAAGCTATTCAATGTAGATTCGTTGGATATGCTGATGAATATAAAGGTTTTCGATGCTATGATCCAACAACTAAACGTATCAAAACTTCAAGAAATGTCATTTTTGATGAACATAGTTTTGATAATACAAATGAAATGCCTATGACCATTGAATCTTATGATCCCTGGACCAGTACACAGTTATTCAATGCAGATCCTGTTATAGAAAATGATGTGCCTCAAAGTGAAGATTCAGAGAGAGCAATACAACCGTCGGATATGGCTCAAAGTGAAAATCAAGAAGATCCAACACAGTCATTAAGTCATCACGAAAACAATAATGAACAGAGCAACGATGCACATCGGTATTCGGGTCTTATCTACAGTCGACGACTAAGGGACAGAGATGCTCACAGTGAAGAAGACAACATGCCCCACCTTAGAAGATCCCAACGCATTCGTCATCCCATTCACAGGTGGGTTAGCTATGATTCTTTATCACTTGATTTTCAGTTATTCATGGCAAAAGTTGGCAAGGAGGAAGAACCTACTTCATTTGATGAAGCATCAAAATCACATCATTGGAGAAAGGCTATGAAAGAAGAAATGGATGCCTTGCATGAATGTGGAACATGGGAGATCGTTCCGAGGCCACACGAAAAGAACGTAGTGGGCTCCAAATGGGTATACAAAATTAAATACAAACCTGACGGCAGCATAGAAAGACACAAAGCAAGGTTAGTAGCAAAAGAGTTTACACAACAATATGGAGAAGATTATGATGAGACATTCAGCCCTGTGATCAAAATGGGAACAATTCGCGTGATTATATCATTGGCAGTTGAATATGGATGGAGACTACATCAAATGGACGTGAAGAATGCTTTTCTTCATGGTGATTTAAGGGAGGAAGTATATATGGAACAACCTCCAGGATACACGAAAGGAGACTCTCATGCATGGGTTTGCAAACTAAGAAAATCTATTTATGGACTTAAACAAGCCTCACGTTCGTGGTTTGACAGTTTCTCTTGCAAGATTCAAGAATGTGGTTTTCGGAGATGTCCTCTAGATCACTCTCTTTTCATTTATCGAAAGGAAAACATATTTACTTTACTTCTTATATATGTTGATGATATTGTTATCACAGGCAATTCAGAAAAACACATAGAAGAAGCTAAAGTTTTGATGATGCAAAACTTCAAAATGAAAGAGCTTGGTGATTTACGATTCTTTCTTGGAGTGGAGATTGATAGGCACAATAATCGTCTCACATTGACACAACAGAAATACACGTTGGATTTGTTGAAAAAGTCAGGTATGTCTGATTGTAAGCCTGTTGGAACTCCTAGTGTTCTAAATCAAAGACTAAGTGCTCAAGATGGGGAGTTATATGAAGATCCTACGCAATATCGAAGTATTGTTGGGGCACTTCAATATCTTACATTTACTAGACCAGATATTATATATGCTGTGAATCAAGTATCCCAATTTATGCATGCACCTAGAGATACTCACATGGATGCTGTCAAAAGAATATTAAGATATCTTAAAGGGACAGCAGGAGATGGCTTAGTTTATGGTAAGAGTGAAAATATAACTACTGGACATCAACTTATGACATTCACAGATGCAGATTGGGCTGGAGATCCCGATCAAAGAAAGTCCATTTCTGGTTTTTGTATTTTCATTGGACGTAATCTTGTGTCTTGGAGTTGTCGAAAGCAAAAGGCAGTAGCAAGATCCAGCACTGAAGCTGAATACAGATGCATGGCTGCAGGTACTGCTGAAGTTACATGGGTTAGACATTTGCTAGAAGACATTGGAGAAAAGATTAAAACATCAATGTTAATGTGCGATAATCAAAGCGCTATTAACATTGCCTTTAATCCCGTACAACATGGTCGAACAAAGCACATTGAGATTGATCAACACTTTGTTAGACAAAAGGTGGAAGACAAGGAAATTCAGCCTATTTATGTTCGTACAGATGAACAAGTTGCAGACTTATTTACAAAAGGATTAACAAAGGAACGATTCTGGTTTCTAAAAGGCAAGTTGTACATGGTGCAAAACCATGCACAACTTGAGGGAGGGTGTTAAAATATAAAGCCTTCACCAGCACGTTGAAGAGGAGTCTCTTAGGATTCCACCTTCTTGTAGAATGTGTTAAAATATTTAATGTCCTTGTAACATGTGAAGAGTCTCCTAGGATTCTATGTTATAGTTAATATCCTTGTTATATGGGAAGTCTCCTAGGATTCTATGTTGTAGTTAATATCCTTGTAATATGTGAAGTCTCTTAGGTTTCTATGATGTAATTAATGTCCTTGGAGCTTGTGAAATCTCTTAGGATTCTACGATTGGAGACTCTTAGAATTCTGAAAATGAGATTATAAATAGAGGCCGTGCAAACCATTTTGGCTACGGCTTCTTCTCCTCAGTTTCTTCTTGTTTTCATTCTCTCTCTCTCTCTCTCTCTCTCTCTCTCTCTATCTTCCTGCGTGAGTGCTGTTTTCGGGTTACAGATATTGGTGCTACATTTCTATCAAGGATGATCCATTTACCAGGTCCTAAGTCAGGATCCACCAAATCAGCTTTGACCATCAACTAATTATATGTTCTTTTTTGTCTTGTATTGTTAAATACGATTGAAATTTTCAATTTTTGAATAGTGAAATATCACAAACTTTACTAAATGTACACAAATACTCATATTACATGTAATTCAATTTTCGTTGATGAAAGAATCAAGTCCTGATGGACTTACGTCCTTCTTCTATTTATAGAAAAATGCACTATAAAAATTTTTGACCTAACCCATTCGAGTTGCCAAGTCAACTCTATGGCCCGGTGACCCAGTTTTCAGCCGAGTCCAAGTCATGGGCTTGCCAACTATGAATAAAGCTGATGAATTCTACTACTTTTAGCGACAATTAACATGATATATGCTTTTTGATGGTTTTCATGTATACTAAAGATGATATTTCTGGTTTTTTTTTCCTTCGATCTACTATGAAGTAATGAGAGGCACCGCATTGATACCATAGTTACAAAAAACATTCTTGCATTTTAAACAGCTGGGTTTTTCTCATGTATAATATACTGAACTTGAAAAAAAGGGTTAAAATACAATCAAACTTTTAAAAGTTTAATTTTAATAATTAAGGAAAAGTAAAATAAGTGAGAAACTAATAACATTGACATGTTGATCATCTTCGTACTATTTGCTCTTGATGTACTGTGTGAACAGATTGTTGTGACATTTGTTCAACAGGATGTTTCAACTTTCAATTTCCCTTATATGTTTTTCATAAAGATAGAAGATAAATTATCTTCTATTTGAGCTCCTGCATCCTACCATTCATGTGTGTATGGATTAGTGGATGGTACAAAAACTTTTGAGAATATCTGCCTAATTTATTTTCCTACATAATTATGATTGTTGTTTGTCTAGTAAATTTTCGTCAAAATTTTACATTTTATGATGTGATTCAACTTATTAATACTAAATCTTTTTCATTTTCTCTGTTCGAACAAGCAGGATTAATTTTCTATTTATTTTTCTACTTTTTAACAGATAAAGAGGCTGGTATTAATTTTCTGAGTGTATCTGTGGGCATGTTTCACTAATGCTCATTTACAAGACTTGCTTTAGGTTAGCTTGGTTTCAATTCATCAAGAATTTGGCATAATCAGGGCAGGTGATTTCTTGATCGTTCAAAGGACAGATTCTTTAATGTATAGAACTTGAGTGATTTTAAAGTCATATTCTCAAACTTGTAAGATTGAATGCCTTAAAGATATTCATTACAGTGCAGTTCTCTGACAGTTGGTATGCTATTTTCTGGTTGCTTTATTAATTAATTAGCTGAGCATTGTATCTCTAATTATGAAGTTTGTCTTGAATGGCAAAGCTTTTGTTCCTAGTTGAAATCAGGGCTAGTGATTGTGTGCTGAAAGAACTACTAATTTGGCCAAGTTATGCATGAAGGCGTCCGGTGTTAAAATAGCTTGATCTAATTGAGTTTGGATAGTGCATCCAGTCAATTTACAAAATATCCACTATGATATGATGAACAAAACATTAAGAGTTCTGCCTTTGGCCCTTGATTTGCTCTACATGTCAAATCATAAGGTGATTCCTTCGCCTATATGATAGCTTTTCAAAAAGAAGAAGCAAGTAGTCTTAATATCATTTGGCTGCATATTGGTATAATATGACATGACTGGAGATGTCAATTTTGAAATTCATGCTCTATTTTTGTGAAGCCATTTTTGGAATTTCATGTTTCCTCACAAGTAAAGTTCATAGCATGTCATTATACTGTTGATCATATATCATGAACAATAAACTTAGAAGATGTTCTAAAGCATTTAATAGGTGGTAGTCTAAAAAAGGTTTTGTCAATGCAGTAGTTTTTGTTTTTGATTCAGCTTACTGTACCATATTCCAATTGCTCAGCTTATGTTCTTCCCTTATTTTGTGTAGGGGAAGTGGGTTCAAGATTTAATCATAAGAACTTGTTTGGCATAACTTTTATACCTTAACTCATCAAACTATTTTGTTCTATGATTTGGAATGAATTTTATAGAATCATCTCTACATTGAGAATGCTGCTGCCACAGCTGGTTTTCTCGCCGGGCTTTGCATTTAACTTGATGAAACAGATTGTTTCTATTAGAAAAGGAGGAAACTGCTTTAAAATACTTTGTATGGATTGTGGGAGAGTAGTGGGATTACTTCCTCTATTAGAAGGTATACATTATGTTCCCTTCCTACCTGTTGTGCCTTTTTAATTTCTATTCTATTCTATATTGAGAAGCTTTTTTTTTTTTAATTTCCATTCCGTTTTATATTTAACAAGCTTTATATTTCACCTATTGGTAAGGTTCTGGGCAATATGCTGAGTTTCTTGTGAAAATCCTTGCACGAGCTTGAGCTCACTTGTATGGTAGTTTACTCTTGCTGAGATGTGGAGATAGGTTTACTGAAATTTCGCTGAACATTCGTAGAAATACTGAAAGTAATAGCTTTAGTGCTACAATTTCTCCACATTATAATCTCACCTAAAAGTCCATAATATTAATGGATCTCCCTCGTAACATTCAAGCATAAAAAGTATTGTCTTTGTGGAATTTCATGAGGGTTTGCATGACAGCAGCTAAGGACCTTTGTTCGTGTACTGATCTAGGAAGAAAAGGTGCACTTTAAACTAATTTAGGATGATCTCTCTACTGATAGTTGCATGACAGATGGTATTTTTCCTGGTTAAGCAAGTTTCATTCATTTTGGACAAGCAGATGCTTCTTTTCTTATGTTTTCATCGTAGTTTTCAAGATTCAAATGGGTCAATTACTTATTGAATCCTAAACCAGACAATTTAATCTACAGTTGCTGAATTTGTAGCGTGAAAGTGAAAAACACGTTCAAACTTGGGATTTGGTGCATTATTATTTTGTATTACTAATTAATGTTTGTCATTTTATATTTGTTACTGTTTCTTACAATGAGTACTAGTGTGTCTTGGATATTTTCAGCGAACTTTGGTGTGCAATGCTAATGGGCATGAACAGAATGAAATTTGAGTTGATGTAGACTAAAAAGGTGGAGAGGATACTGAATCAACAAGGCCAGCTGTTTGACTTAGCTCAATTCAATAAAAGTTTTAATTTGTAAAAGTTGGATATTGTATAATTTTTTTGGTTTTGTATACATCTTCTTTAATTGGACACATTACTGGATAATTTTTTCTTTTTCATGAAATTTTAATTTGTGAAAGCTTTCTCTCATTTTTATTTGAAATTGAATATATTTTAAATCTTAAAATCTTAGACATGAGAATATTCAAGTCACATGGAATTTATAATCAAATGCTGTCAAATGCCCCCCTAAGTCTACATATGAAATCCTTTGGTTAGGCCGGGGCAGAGTTCAAGTCGATCTCAAATTCCTTGCACAAATGAGGCACGTGTGCTAGCCTCTATGCATTCATTTGGATCTCTCTTTGACCCCACCCACTATACAACAGCCAGTCCTCTCTCTCAATGCTAGGAGACGACCTCATCTTTATAAGTTCAGTTAGTCTCCCTCTCTGTGTGCCGTCATGGCTGAGTATTATCTCTCTGTCTCTTCTCTCCTATTTAAATGTTTAGCCATGGTGCAGCGTTTTGC
Organism: Nymphaea colorata; assembly: GCF_008831285.2. Taxonomy (NCBI): domain Eukaryota; kingdom Viridiplantae; phylum Streptophyta; class Magnoliopsida; order Nymphaeales; family Nymphaeaceae; genus Nymphaea; species Nymphaea colorata. The sequence continues at coordinate 12,938,342 of NC_045143.1, forward strand.
ATGTCAAAACCATCACATTGAAATTGGATGTACTCTTACCAACACCCACTTTTTTGAATGTTCACATATCAATTTGAAATTCAGATTCAAATGAGAACAAAGAAAAGCTACTTACGAATCCGAAATCTGATTTCACAATTGGAATATGATCCAAACCCAACTTAATTCATGTCCACATTTAAATCATAATTTTTAAACCAAATCTGGTTGACTTTCAAAATACAAGGGCATTTGACATAAGATATTTATTTAAAAATAAATTTGATTTGAATTCAATTTGGATTATTCAAATCCAATTGAAATATTAAATTTTTTTTGGAAATAGTTCGATTGGATTGTGATATATTGACATCCTTAATCCAAACCCTCAAATGAAGGAATGGCTGCCAACATTAAAGGACGGGTCCCAACACAGCTTCAAGTGTGGATCAGATTCACAGATTTTGCGGTTATTATGGATCTGAAATCGGAGAATCTCACATCTCTCGGATTGAACTTCGGATTTGCCCCGTGATCCGCCCTAGGATGCCAAACCATCAACCTTGGCTTAATGATGCAAAAGGGCGTCTCCTGCCTTCCTGTTTCGCATATATACCGATTGTATCGAGCCTACTGCGACGTAGGCCTCCTCCCTCTCTATCTCCCTCGTGCCGGAAGGAGTGCGAGCGGGGACGTAAGGCCGGAAAATGTTTACGGGCGGACGGTGCGCTGGACCGTGACGTCGTGGCAAACACTCTGACTTGACTGTCTCACACGGGGAAGTGTTCTGCTTTTCGTGGAGCGCTAACTGTTTCGAGCTATCGTTTTTCTCTTTCGTTCGTCCGCCATAATCAATCGTTCGGCGGTTCGGTGGTGGAGATGGAAGGCTCCAGTAGAAGTGGAGGTCGAACGATTAGGTACGATTTCAGTAGGGAAGGGGAGGGCCGGCTGAAGGACGAGGTGGAGGCCAAACTTTTGGAGTTCACGGGCTACACGGACGACGTTCTCGCGGTATGCGTCTGTTTGCGATAGACGATCCGATGTTTTGTTTCCTTGATATTCTATTTCGTGTTTTGAGTTATCGAATTGGTTATCGGTCGTGGAATAGGGTTTCAAGTAATGGTGTTTATGAGATTTTCGGAAGAAAAACCCTAGGACTGTCAATGCCTAACCTTTTCATGACTTCGTGCTTTTTATTAGCCGCTTTTCCTGAATGTTGAATTTTTGCCTGATTATTAATTCGTTGTTGAATGTCTGAACGGTTAGGAATTGGATGTACATATGAAACCCTTCCGATGGAACTGAAACTTCTATTTTTTGCACTTCTCTTCGTGTGTTTCTGGTTGATTAATTAGTCATTAACGAAGTGATATTACCACCTAACTTTTAGACATTCGAAGTGTCAAGGCCATTGTCAGAGCTGGAGTTGCCTATTGGTGTCTGGAGGAGCAAACGATTTAGTGAGGAAAAGTCTCTGAAGGAAGCAATGGTGAAATTTCATCCACTCTGAAATCACAGGGGAATTTTTCTGCAAAATTTTACGTGTTATTGCTGTGGAGGTTACAATTTCAGGAAAAATATGGTCAGCCCTAGGGGGATCCCAGCATTTTTCTTAAAAATTTCACCATTGTTACAGCATGAAAAAAGTTTCCCTGCAACTTTTTTACGTTGTCAAATCCCCTCGTGATAAGAACAATAAAGGAGGATTGCGTAAACCCATTGAGGCTTTTCAAATGCCAGTATACTAGAAAGGGGGTCATTGTCTTTTCTCATAGTGAAGTACGTGTCATGTAGGCAGGAAACTTAAATAATAAGTGTGCAACAAAATGCTTCAATTAGCTGGTGTTATTTGTAGTGGCAAGAAAATGAAGGTATGCCACGAAGGCGAAGATGCAATTTTCTTTGGAGGAGCTTTGCTTGCCAATACTCAAAACATACAAAAGTAAAAGATGGGCTCATCATCTAGTCCAATTCGTGTGTATCCAATAAAAATTGAACCCACGAATTGCCAATTATGAGTTGGGTGACTCAACCATTCAGCCATGGATGCTTCATGTAGGCTCATCATCAACAGGGCCATCTTGTGTCAGATGGATTTCAATTGACATATAATATTTTTGTTTAGGAGAAGTTAGTGTTTGACTTTGATTGGGAGAGATATTGAGAGAGATCAAGAATTTTTGCTATTTCATAGACTCATGGACAAATTTGACTTAATGTTTTTCAATCATAGCCACAAATATCACGATATTAATAAAAAAAATAAAGAAAATGATAAAAACGGGAAAACATGCGATATATTGCAAAAAATGTTTAAAATGAATTTATTGTGATTTTATTGCGATTTTATTTCGATTTTTTCATTTATTTTTTATTTCATTTTTCTGTTTTTATTTTTTTCAACTTCTGTTTCATTGTTTTATTTCCTCTTGTTTTAGGTATTTACCATAACCTCATACATGCAATACAATACTTATTAGTTTTTCATTTCTTGTATTTTTACATAACATTTTGATTTTTTTTTTTGAAGTGAGATTTTCTCGAGATTTTTTCCTAAAAAACAACTTTGCCGATAATACAAGAGAAAAACCTCAACGATAAAAACCTGAAAATGATATTTTTGTGGCTGTGCTTTCAATCACATTTTTTCCACCAAAAGCATTTTTTTTTCAAACTCCTTGGTCCCAAACCTGGAGTGTGTTGCTTTCACATGATTCATAGTCTCTTGAGAAATTGGAAATATGTAATTCAAATTATTTCTTAAAATATCCCCATCATATCCCTATATTATTGCAATTCTATTATGAAAATGTCATTTATTTTCTTAATGAACTGTTAGTATTATCATTATGGGATTTTTTGACAAGAGTATGAGGAAATTCCATGTTTCTTTCGTTTTTTCTCTTTTTTAACATTGATATCATCATGAATTAAATTTTATACTTAAATTGAATTTTTTACCATCATTAATTCATTATTTTTGTTATTTTATATAGTCATTTTTGTCATCTTACTAGTTTTTTATTTATTTTCTTTTACCTAAGTTTTAGGATTTTTTTTCCCACTTTTCAAAAAAATTGCTGGGATATTCCTGATAAAGTATAACTTTGTGAACAATTGCCTGAGAAGAACCTTGCTGTTAAAAACCGAAGAACTATATTTGTAGCTGTGATTTATATACAGAGAGACTCAGGATATGTATTTGCTAATGCATGTAAGTGTGCCCCTTACTTTGGCACTTTGAATTCGGAGTTGCGAAGTCAACAAAGCCTCTTCTAGTGAAGTATCTGTCAAGTTGCTCGTCTTTGTGGTAATCACACTTTAGATGAGGCACACTGCTTTGGCATGCTTTTGACATTCTACTTTACAGTCAGTGCTTAGGATATCCGCTAGTCATCTTTACACATCCCTGTCTTTAAGTGACTTTATAAGTTTATGGAAGCTTGAAAGTGGTATTTATGTTAGGAGTTAGGACCACTGCTGCATTGAGGAGTATGGTCATCTTTATTGATTGCCCCAGAGGAGGATCCATAGTTCTTTTCTCTTTTTATGTAGTCATTTTTCAAATGGGAATGAATACTTGGCTTTTACCTGTTAATGGTCATGGTTCTAGATGTTCTTATATTGCCGCTTTCATTTTCCAGCTGTATGATTTGGTATGAAATTTGTGTAAGGCAACCGTTGTTTCCCTTTTTGTCCTTTTCCTTCAAGACCATTCTTTCTTGATCATTTTTTGGGCATAAAGTTCAAATTCAGAGGATACATAGTGACATAAGACAACAATATAATGATCTTCAAAATCCAAGAACTAACTATTCAAATTTATTAGATTATCAATAATCCCTTGCGAAAGCACTTTTGCCAGTAAATCCCTGTCTTAAAACCTGATAACTTGGGACTCAACTTGGATGCTGTTGACTCATGACTCGCCATGTCTACTTGGGTGACTTGGCCAGTTTTTTGTAGTTTTGAAGAAGAAAAAGACAATATTACACTATTAGTTAAATAACTTAAATGTCAAAAAGCTACAGAATGGTCTGAATTGGTCGGAATCCAATAAAAGCAAAAGGACTACACATGTGGAGCTATATGTGACAGAACTGAGTTTGGGTTGATGTGATCTCAGTGAGAGTTCAAAACCTGAGTTTGTCTGAGAAAAAATACATGGTAATTCTGATATTTGTTATTTTGAGAGAGAGAGAGAGAGCAAATTCTTCTGGTAAGAAACATGCCAGAAACATCACTTGATTGCTGGAAGTTTTTACCTGAAACGCAAAGGGGGAGAGAGGCCCATAATGTAGTTCTCTTTTAACTATAACTGGTTCAGCAAAAACCATAATTTCTGTATTTTTACGATTGCCACTGCCTGCTTTTGAGAAACATCACATTGCACTTTTACAACTTTCCACTGCATAAATCCAAGAAAAACATGACTACAATGAGTTTTTTCTTAAGTCGTCAAAAGTCATATATCATATGTGACGTGATTCAGATGGGTCAAATGAGTCAAAGGAGTGTTTTCACATGTTTTTGGACGGTTTTGAGTTTTCTTTCTGGGAGTCAGCTGAGTCAGCTTGGTGAGTTTCTAACTGATAAATGCTTTTGAAAATATGTAGACCTGTCGTTGTTCTATTGTGACTTTTTAGCTTGTTCCTAGTTATATGCTTGAGGTGACTAGTTTAAAGGAAAAGGTCTCAATCGGACTGGTTGACAATTGGTATATGCTATAAAGTATTGTATTAAACTACTGATTAAGTCGGCTTTTACAAATAATGTGTTCTTGCAAAAACATGTATTGTGTAAGTTGGTGGCTGCAAAGTGGATGGTTGAATTTTGTGTTTTTTCGTTTGAACATACAGAATTCGGCTTTTAGGACTTAAAATACATATTGTTCACTTCTTTCTTTTTAGGATAATAAGACATTGTTGGGGAAAATTTTCTTAGGCCCCTTGGTGCCAATATCTTTAACCCTCATATGGGATGTGTGTTTTAGGAAGTATCTGCTTATGTCCACGTACTTATTGCTCTAACAGTTAATTGACTCTGGTTATTTCTATATCTATTTATAGCTTTTCTATAATGACTTGCTTTTTTTAATCATTGTACTCTTAGATTGTTGTCCTAATTGTCGCTGCTTCTTATTGTTGAATCTTGATGACCTATTAAAGCTTTGTCCTTTACCTGTGTATCAGATTTTGATAAACTGAAGGAAGTGACAAATGAATTTTGCTTCTTTCCTTAAGAAATAGCCTTTTGTTTTTCTTGGTTTCTGTTTGCTTCTGTCTCTTACAGTTATACCGTCTATTACTTTTTTGAGGCAGTTCTACGTCTTGCTCCTTAGAGAAACAAAAGAAACCGACTAAGTTTTCCTGAGAAGGGAGGTCAAGTCCTTATGTCTTATCTTCTTCTATTTTGCAGGACTATGTCATTGTGCTAGTTAAGAATGGCAAGCGTAAAGAAGTTGCTGAGCAAGACCTTAATGTTTTTCTTGGGGACAATTGTAGTTCTTTTGTTTCTTGGTAATGTAACAAACTAAACTTGTCCTGGCTAGCAGGTGGCGGTTGCCTGCATTGACATCATTATTAATCTAACACAAGCTTGCTTTAACTCTTTTGATGCTTACATGCAGGTTGTGGGATCATCTTTCTTCGAATTGGCATCTTTATGTGAAACCTCAAGAATCATCTCTCCCTGCTGAAGCAGTTCCAACTAAACCCCTGTTAGTTGAGTCTGCCAAAGGAAAAAATGTGAAGCTGGAGGATCAGAATGTCAGCTTGCTTGTGGATGCTGAAACTATGCAAGAAAGGTCAATGAAAGAGGCTGGTAGTCGTCGCAAAAGGCAATGGAAGGGGTTAACAAGGGAAGAATTAGAGTCCCCTCCTCTTCGAGTATCTGAATTTGACAACAGTCATCCTGAGGACCATAGTGCCCATTCTTCCATTTCCAACGTTGAAAAGGGACATAGTCACTACAAAGAACACTCTGAGAAAGTGCGGAAAAAAAATCCCCCTGACAATAGAAAGGTAAAATTGGTGTCAGTTTATTTTTTATGTTTCTGTTGATTAGTGAGTTGAAATTGCAACCATGACACATGAGATGGGGACTGAAAAGTGACATCCAGGAGAAGCTGTATGGTCATACTGCTTCATGTTACTGATCTTCTGGATCAATGATGTAGGATGAACTTATGAGCCTGTAGAGTTTTAGTGCATGTTAATCTCTTAGAGTTGTCTGTGTCCATGATTGACTATGATGTGTTGGCTGTGAACCTCAAGTAACAAAAATATGCAAAGCCAGAAAAAAAATTGCTTGTGTCCATGTGTTTAATCTGATCTCTCCCCCTCTTGATCCCTCAGCCATTTTCATAATATTAGTTTGTGGATAAAGCATCTTACTTTTTGTTACTTTTATCATAAGAAGAAGAAGTGTACTGTTGAAATTTGTGGTGGTGGTGCTTTTTCTCGTATTTTTTGTCTCTTACCATTAATTTTTATCTACTTTGTAGATGTTACACATGGTAGCTCTTGTAGTACGCCTTATCTAATTTAGTTAACAGGTTAATGCTTGTCGGATGAAGTTTTAGTTGGATATGGTGAAGTGTTTCTGTTTGCTGATGCTCTATGCTGTATGGGTTATGACTTACAGGTGCTGCTTAATGATAAGATTGTTTTTTCTATCCTTGTAGAGGGTTACTCCCAATATGAAGATTGACGCCCCTCGTCGTCTGCTTCAGTCTGCTTTTCGTGAAGCTTTGGGTCCATTGAGGTCCTCAGATTCTTTGAGATCTGAGCCAGCATTCAAGCGCCTGCGTTCAGTGGTTTCATCAGATTCTTCCACGGATAAATTTTCACAGGCTAAACTGAACAGATCTGCTTCAAAGGTGGCAGCTTCGATGGCTACTGCTATGAAAGCTGCAGCTGAAGCTGCCTATGACACATCAAAAGCTAGGCCAGTAAGAAATGTTCTTAATGGATTGGGCGATGGTACACATACTGAAGGTCCTGGCCGTGCAATGGGGATTGGAAGTCCTCATTCGAAGGAACCATATAGTGATTACGATGGGGATTCTGATGGGGGCTTGGGTCCAGTTCATGAGACTGGCCAGCCTGATACATTTCAATTCAATGCATATCATAATGAAGCTGTAATGAATCTAGACAGAGATGAAGCTGTGTCTGGTTGTGCATCTGATCATGATGCATTCCATGATGCGGATCATGACAGACAAAGGTTTATGGGCATTAATGAGACCTCTTATTCTGAAAACAAGGAAGACAATTCACTGATGGTACAGTACACTGTGGCTCCTAAACCAGATGAAGTCCCAAGGAGAACAAGGCTGAAAGACAAGTCTGATGTTGTGATGCCTAAACCGGCCCACAAGATTGTAAATATTTCTGTTAATGTGAATACATGGAAACCACCTCACTTTGAGTCAGCAAGTGAAGTCTCAAAAATGGAGAACACTAGTTTGCAGGACAGGGGAGCTTTTGCTTTCAAGTCTGGCGTAAGGCTGGTTCAAGAGAATAACACTGTCACAGGCGATAGGAGTGTAAGTTTAATGCAAACATATGGTCAATTGTATGGTAACTCTTTGTTTTACTATTTTTACTGTTGTGTCATTTATTATTATTCTTATGCTAATGTTATTGTTGCTATTTAAATGGTGAGGATGTTGGGCATCTTTGTCTTAGTTGCTGAGTTCAGCTTTGCTCTTTCTTAATGTACAAGACATGATTCTTGTATTGCACATAGCCACATACCAATATATGTTAGTCTCTGTAACTTCATCTTGAAACCGAAATATCTGACAACTTTGTGTGGTTCTTGTAGGAGGAATAGTATTGGTAGTTGTTAGTAATTGACTATCTTATCTTTCACCCATCTTTTTTGTGATATTTTTCTTGGAATTAACTTGCTCTGTGCATTGTCTTACCAATTTCTAGCCATTGATTGCTCCTCTGAAAAACTCAAAAGCTTGGTTGCTTGTTTTAGGGTGTGATTTTGTATAACTTTTAGATTCATAAGAACTCATTAGCCTCAAAGTTAGAGTGTATCTTTTCATCCGCTAACATCTGTTATATTTTATTACATTTTTCATCAGGAAAGACCTCGTGTGGATGTTCATGAGGACCAGACGGCCGTGACATCCATTCCTGGTGAGTGTTTTGAAATTTTGGGGTGGCATACAAGCTCTAAGAGTTATACCATGATGTAGTTTTTTTTTCTTTCCATCCATTTCTTAAATCAATAGTTTCTTTTCTTTATTTCTTTCTATTTGGCATGTTTGTCAGTTGCTTTTTTCTATCTTTTCTACTGCATATCTTTCTGTTTGTTGTGAATGACAAACATGTTCCTTTGTGTTATAGTGCTTAATTGTAGCACCTATAGGCATGCTTGGTGATCCTCTGGAAGAAGAAACATATGATGGAAATGAAATCCTGCAAACCTCCATATGATAGGGAACTGGAGGATGATGGAAATATCTTAGACGGTGTCTTTTTTTTGTAAGAAAATTGAGTCAAGCATGGAGTTCTAGAACATTTGTTCTATTCAAGATGTCCATGTGGTTCTACTCTTTTTTTTTTTTGTTTCTTTCTCCCCTTCCAGGGGGTGTGGGGTGGGGAAAAGTGTATTAAGCTCAATTAAACGTCTTTGGAAGTTCTGCACTAAAATGGAAGTTCAATTTATATGTATTGGCGAAGCAAAGTTTCAAACATATAGGATTGCAAACCCCACAAGTTGGTTAGAACCAGTTTCTGGTTTTCAGGTAGTTTTGGTATTTCAAACAATTGATGATGCTTCCTGAAATACATGAGCATGTCTAAGCTCCATTAAATCTTATGCTGTCAATGGCTACCAATTCAGGATCGTGTTTAGAGTTTGTTTTTTAAGATGTGGTGCATGTCTAAGCTCCATTAAAATGTTATGCTGTCAATGACTACCAATTCAGGATTGTGTTTAGAGTCTGATTTTTGATGCAGTTGCATTCCCTGAATAGTGCGTTGAAATGGTTGAGTAGATCAATCCAAAGAGTACATTGATTTTCAGTGGCTTATAGTGGTATAATTCTTTGGTGAGTGTTAAAAGCCTCAGATACATAAGCTTGTCAATGAAAGGATCAGGCAATGGCACTTAGCAATGAACACCAACAGCATTATGTTCAGGCGTGCATGCATTTTCTACTAGTCCAAGCATGATATATAGGCCTCAAGGTCCATGCTTATCTCATTGCTCTCTGCTTCAGACACTGTCATTGTAGAAGTTATTGTGTTTGTGTGCTTGAAGTACAATCCTGAATTTCAAAACATGTGAAAAGGTTCAAGTATATGATAACAGATTCAGCAAAATATCTTGAATTTTCAATGGAGGTTTTGAATTTTTCATGAAAACTGCTGAATAATTAACATATACACAAAAAAATGTAAGGCTTGAATTCATTATTAAACCTTGTGCCGACAAACAGACAGACACGCACACACACCAAACACATATATATACACACCAGTGGACTCAAATCATGTCTCAACAAGCATATAAATATATACCAATCGTCTTAAATCATGTCTTGACAGCCTTTGGGTCTCAACTCAACAACCTTTGGCAACTTGAGATCAGGATGACTGTTAAATATGAGTAGATTGTGTTGGTGGTTATTGATCAGTAACAAAATTTCTGATGCTTTCACCTTGCCAGATCTTCTATCCATGAATGTAACTCATACATGCATGAGTACTTTAACTTTGTGGGTGCGATATGGTCCGTGCTGTACTTGGAGTCAAAAAGATATGAGAATAGTTTTCTTCTTTTCACATTCAATACCACATAGTTGCATATTGGACCATTATCTGGGATGATTTGAACTAAATCAACATTGACTTCTTTGATCTGTAGATAGCTGCCTCAGATATTCAATGTCTTTATATTCTGTAGATGCATCAACTGTTTTTGGAAAGTCTGATTCATCACATGAGAAAGAAATACAAATATTCATGAGTGCCTTTGAATGCTAGTCCAACCATCAGAAACAATCAATAAACCATATTGTTTCCATGAGAATTCTTGGAATTTTTAAGTAGTTTCTCAACTTGTTGCTCTTTTGACTTAGGATTTTGGTTGAAGTTTCTCTCTGCTTGGAGTAAATTGCAAATTGCAATAGATGTAAGTTATAAATATTGTCATAAAAAGTGTTTTATTTCGAAAAACGTGAGAAAAACATCAAAAAAAGATTAGCTGAAAAAATGGGAAAACACATTTTTTTGAAAAAAATGTTGAAATGAACAAAAACTCACATTTTTTCGTTTTTTCGTTTTTTATGTATTTTAATTACCAGTTTTTTATTTTCATATTTTTCACATTTTATTTTAGTTTTTTAGCTTTTCTAAATTTTGCCGAAATTTTCTTGAGAAAACAATTTTGCTGTATTATAATAGAGAAAACCTCACTGTTTTATACCCAAAAACGATATTTGTGACTTATAAGTTATAACTAATCATTCCAGTAGGCATTTCTACTGATATCAAAGGCATGCAATTAAAGGACAAAGCTGTCCTCTGTTGTGTTTTCACCAATCACACTTATCTTCCTTTTTTTTTTTTCTTTGAGGCTTGTCATTTTTGAGAGAGAGAGATATATTTGCTGCATTTGAATTTTTCAACCTGTTTTTTGAATTTAATCACCATGTTCTTATAGTTTTAACTTTTTAGAATCCTCTAATCTTTGTCTTGAAAGTTTTTTATTTTTTTGAATTCCAAAATCGACAAATTAAACAAATGTGCTTTCCTTCTGTGTATAAGATCCAAAAGTAGGGCACCGTAAAAACCGCAAATGAGCTGCACCACATTTGCATCACCACCTACATTTTTTGACACCATGCTCATAGATTTCCAAAGTGGGTCTTCTTCAGTTGTATAAACCACACCAAGTTGAGTGGAGGCTTAGAAGCATTAATGCGGATACGAGTACGAACTTTGTTACATGGGTACTGCTGTAAAGGCAGCGTACCCATACTGGTCAGGTACGACATTGGTACTGGTATTGTCTCGGGTACCTCTTGGGTACTGTCAAACAGTACCGGATACGGTCAACGTACCCATGACCATATCCATCTGATTTAGGACTCTATCAAAGTTGACCGAATCCTTTCTTGTCCAAAATTTAAGATTTCAGTTTTGTTTTTTACACCATTTACACTCAGGAAACACATACACTGCTGCGTTTTCATATTTTGTTCAATTGTTTCTTCTTTAGAAACTATAAATTTTGAATCATGAATGTGTTATTTTGTTTGAATTCTTATTTTATGTTATATATACAGTCGTACCCCCATACCCAAGTTTTTTTCAAATAGTCCAAACCAGTACTCGTACTGGCACCCGTACCTATGTGACATAGAGTACAAACTATTTTCAAAAAATTTGGGTGCGAGAGTATGGCTGTGTGTGTGTGTGTATATATATATATATATATATAACAAAAAAAACTTAGGAAGAAATGATAAACAAGCAAACTACATAAAACATATATATCAACATAAGCAAGTAAATGACATGGAAAATATATATCAACATAAACAAGTAAACAACATAGAAAATATATACCAACTGCTCTTGCTGCAATGTGTTTAAGAAACCTATGAAAAAACTTAAGCACATGGACAGAATGCATATCAATCTCAAAGTCATCTTCTGCATATATTGGAAAGTTGCAATGGAATGAGGAAAATCATCTACCAAACAACTGAGCAGCCCCTTAGACAATCAAATGCGAACCATGACTCAGCATTGTGGAATTGGAATCTAATTGCTAAATGCTGAAATGGAAAGGGTCAGTTACAAAAAATAACATAGGAGCACACACCAACGCACGATTATTTGAAAAAAAAACATGGTTTCATATAAATGTAAAAGAGAAAGGGCAAACAATATGATTTTCAAAGAAAAAGAAAAATAGGTGATGCAGGTCATAGAAGAAGGGCAGAAAATTCTAAACCTGCTGCCATAAGTGAACGTTTAGACTGCTGGATGAGGGGAGGCTACTGGAAAAAAGAAGAAGCTTAAATATGAAGCTTCAATAAAAAACACCTAAATCAGTCAATGGAGAAGTCGGTGAACGACAACAGCTGCGTCGCCGGAGACATTGCCTCTCACCGAAAACTGCCGGAAACCAGTCAATAGAACAGCCAACGTTGCCGGAGAACTCCACATGCACTGTTGCTGTGGGTAATACGTAGGGCTCTGCGTTTTGTTTAAAGTAAACAAAAAATGGAACCCTAATTTAAAGACGGTTTTGGACTCGGTCAACTTTGACCGAGTCCAAAAAATACCAGATATGTACTCGGGTACGTTGATCATACCTGGTACGGTCAAACACGTACCTGAGCTGCTCTCAGGTGTGTACCTGTACCCATACCAGTACGGTACGGGTGGAGTAGTACTCGTATGACAGAGCATTAATGTTGATTTTGGCATATGAACTTGACCTTGAAATAGAACTTTATGCAAATTCATGTCACACAGAACACTCTTGGAAGGGCACCATGTCTGTGTTGACATGGGTGTGGGTATGGGACACAATTGAGTCCTTTCCTGTATTTTGTTGGGTAGTCTATATATACAATGAATGGATGTGGGAGAACTAGACACATTATTGCCATCTTGGCTTTCTTTTACCCCTGGAAAAATTACATTTCATACTTGCTGCAAGAACTGCACTTTCTCCTCAGCACATTTTCCAACATGAATGCAAAATAAGGCATTGACTGAGAGGTGAGCTATATGACGGTTTTGAAAGGAACTGTGCAGTATTGTGTAGCTGAAGACATCCATGAAAGAATAGGAAGGTTTTATTTATTTGTAGTTTTCTTATTTATTTGTAGATAAGGCTATATATTGTCACCTTCCCTTGAGATTTAATGAATGAAAATTATTATTATTTTTTTCTTAATTTTCTTCATATTTTTCATTTACTTTTCTGCCATTTCTCTTTCTTTTCCTTCTTTTCTAGATAATGGCAAGTTTTAGCTTAGTTGATACTTTTCTTTTTACAGATTGGATTGTGGCTTGATATCAATTTCACATAGTTCCTTTCCTGATACCTTTGTTCTATGTCTTGTTACCTATTTGAGTTCTCATACATGGACTGCATCCAAAGTGACCTTGTGAATAGAACCTAAAGATTTTAAAATCTCATGCGTGTTAGCAAAAAGAAGAATGTTGTGGTAATGAAATGTAATGTTGATATGTTGGTCATTCTGTGATTTTTATCATATGTTACTTATGTTAACTAGATCTCATATTTTAAACAACCACAGAATGGTCTGGGGCTTGATCCAGAGCATACTATATGCAGGCATAGTATGAGCTTATATGAGTATAATGTCACTCTATTTGCTCTACGCTTGGATTACTAATTTAAGCTTCAAATTTCTTCATGAAATGCTTCTCAAGACCATGGTTACCTCTTTTTACAGTTTGCACTTATTGCTACTTTCTTTCGTTGACTGATTATAAAAAATATCACCATGTCTCTGCTACTGAGTTTCTATCAGTTAATTCATTTTTTGGTATCTTTGTAGGGTCTTATTCTGCTGTCCGTCCTTTTGATGATGTCGAATCTCGGAGCATCTTTGTCAGCAATGTGAGAAATTTTATCTTTTCTCTATTCTCTTAGTTTCTCCTCATGATGGCATCGGAAATTTGTTGACATATCCCCAGGTTCACTTTGGAGCAACAAAAGATTTGCTTTCTACACATTTCAACAAATTTGGTGAAGTACAGAAGGTCGTAATTGTGATGGATGCCGCAACAGGTCAACCCACAGGGTAATTATGTCTAAATCTGTTTCTGGTTTATATTGAGGAAAACATGTCCACTGAATGTCCTTTACTTATTACATTACATGTTCTCCTTTGAACTAGATCTGCCTGTGTGGAATTTGTGCGCAAGGAATCTGCTGAGCTTGCATTGGCCTTGAATGGCACTTCTTTTATGTCTCGCATTCTCAAAGTAAGTTGATTTATCTTGCTTAAACTCATTGAGATATGCTCAATCTTTATTTCATAATCACAAAAGACGTGTTTTTTGGAGAAAAAATATGGTAAAGAAGTGAAAAATAAGTAATCTGGAAAACGGAAAAATATGCCAACGTCAGCAAAATTTGTTTTCTTGCCTTTTTTCCTGTTTTTTCTTGTTTTTCTCTCTTTTTTATTTTAGGTTTTTTTCACATTTTTTAATGTCAGACTGCTTGTTTCCATTTTTTATTTTTATTTCTTGCTTATCTACTTATTTTTTTTATGTTGTCTTATTAATTTCTCATTTATTTTATTTTCCCCTAATTGTTAGGTTTTTACATTTTTTTCAATCTCGCCGTATTATACCTTGCGATTTAAACCAGAAAATGATATTCATAACTATGCTTTATTTAGATTTGGCAAACCTCTTTTTTCAAATTCATTCTTATACCAAGTAAATGGAGTCTATACCGTGAATGTGTGCAAACATACCTGTAAAACAATTATCAGTGCCTAGATTGTTTTCTTGAAGGTCCTGAACACTTTGTAGAAGTATGACTACATTTGCTTAATTTAAACCTGTATTTCACGCTTTTGATCCAATCGTTTTGTTGCAAAAATTTAGCTTGTCCCGTTTCTGAGACTCAGTCCAGCTATTGATCTTTTATAGGTAAGGCAGGTGTAGTGTATTCAGGTATTTTTTTATAAAATAGGTGTAAAATTTTTAAGGTTTTTTTTTTGTATCTTAGACTTAGAGTGTGCAAATTGTTCAAACTACCTTACTCTCTCTCTTTCTCTCTCCCCAATATTTGTGGATCTAGCTTCGTACTGGATGATCTGGGAACCTAGGATTTCACCTTCAGATATTGATCAAGTGAACATCTAAAATGCTTTCAGAACACATGTAGAAACTACTCGATAGGCATCTATGAAAGTCATCTTGTTTTTGCTTAATCAAAACCTTTACGTTATCAGTAGGTTATTTAACAAAATGCATGCAGTGAAAAGGCATGTTTTCATGTTTGGATATGGCATTTGAGCCCCATGGCAGGATATATATATATATATATATATATATATAACATGAAAACATGCCTTTTCACTGCATGCATTTTGATATATATATATAACATGAAAACATGCCTTTTCACTGCATGCATTTTGTTAAATAACCTACTGTTACGTACTGGATGGATGAAGTTTAAAAATTCATCATGACCACCACCATAAATTGTTTCTGAAAGCTCCGTGAAGTCATGAACTATCGCTGCACCATAAACCATTGCCAATTTTTCCTGTGGCGACCTTTTTTACCGACAAATCTAGGCACTGCCACATGAGCATTAGCGATAGTTTATGGTGCACCGTTCATTGTGCTTTCAGCCACAGTTTAATGTTGCTTTCAGCCACAGTTTAATGTTGCTGTCAGCCACAGTTTAATGTTGCTTTCAGCAAACGATTTTCAATTTTACACAACCCTGTGACATCTAGCATTCCGCAAGGTTGTGTCCTCCAATATTTGTGTGTGTGTATATGTATGTCTTATTTGTGTTTTGGGGGGGAGGGGGAGGAGAATCTAGGAAGTTTAATAATTAGAAATTATTAAAAAAAACTCTCTCCTTCGTGAGAGAGAGAGAGAGAGAGAGAGAGCCTGACCTGATTTGGGAAGTACAACATGGCTTTGATACAGCTGTACAAGTAAAACCAAGTACTATGGGTCAATAAGAGTGTTACGTTCTTCACTTATGATTAAATTGTAGCAAGTTATAAATTTGTCCTTTCCATTTACCGTTGTCTTTAGAGACCTTTGCTAATCTGTCCTGCGCGGCAGAATAGATGCATGTGAGGTGTTCGGTCGTGAGCCCTGCAGCTGCATGCAAACAATCAACAGGAACATGACATTCTGCTGGAATGGTGCATTCCCAGCTGGTCCACTTTTTGCATGAGCATCATTCTTTCAATGCGAACATGGGTCACTCTTGGCCCATATTGAGCACCTGTTCCTAGGAGTGCCAGGACGGACTTTCATTTCTGGTGTTGCCAATGCAAGGAATCAATAAGTTTCTGTCCCAATGAGTACAATGTGTTAATTTCTTTTGCAGGTTGTTCCAAGAAGTTCTGTAACCCAACGGGATGCTCCTGTAATGTCATGGTCTCGGCTCCCTCGCCCCTCCCCATACTCTTCTAGGTTGCTTCTGTGTGGCCCGTATGCAAGAGGTGCGCCAGGCATGTATGGAAGACCTACTCTGAAGGTTGGTCCTCGCAGTCTACAGTGGAAGCGTGAATCTCCATCAACACCAGTTGGATCTGCTATTGGAACGCCAACTGTTGGTACGCCTTTGTCCACTACACCAAGGAGAGCACTAACGTATGTTCGGAGCGAATCGAAGCCAGCGAATGGGAATTCTTGTCCAGCTTGAGATTGTGTAGAATCTCATTTTTCATCTGTTTTAGACCAAGATCTGTTGGTTTTGATCATGAACTTCCGTGATTCTTGGGTCAACATGCTTGCAAATGGTTGACGCACCAAGAAATGATCGAGCTGCAAAAGAGGTGTTCTTGGAGTATGCTGTTAGGGTTTAGCAACCTTACGGAATTTCCACCAAGGCAATGGCAAAAGCAATGTGTATATGCGTCCTATTCTATTGGATTACTGGTTCCAAAGTTTCATGTCTCATATTACTTACATCGCCTAGTAAATAAGGGAAAATTATTCGTGTTTCTTTGGCTGGCTTTTCGTTTCTTGTTAGGTTAAAGCATTAGTGTGAATGTGATCCTATCGCTGTGTATGAAAGGGATGAAGATGGCATCGATGGACCTGACCAAGTTTTCTTCGTAGGTTTGCCTTTACGTACCGCTTTCATTTGGTGTTGGAACGATCAATGTAAAATGGTTGAAATTAGTCAGACTGCAGGTGCACGATCAAATTCTGTAATGCAAGGCCTTTTGGAGAAAAAGGACAACGAAGTTCGGACAATGTTTCAAAGTGCTTTCAGATGTATTAATGTAAATTGTTCATGAAATTAGTTGTGCAGCGGATGGTTTTAGATGGTCAATTTGACATTGAAATTTATTGAGTGGACGAAAAGAAGCGGGTGCATGGGTAAATCAAAGTCCTTTAAGTTATGCTAAAAAATTGTCTTCAATTGCACAAGTTTCCCTTGTTCTCTTCCTTCTTTTGGACGCTGATGGCTGAACATGGACGTGCTGCTAAAATTTGTTCAGGCCAGTCCATCTCGGTCTACTCTCACGTGTTCTGTTCTGCCTGTGTTGTATCTGATTAAGTTTGGCTTAGGCTAACAATGCCATCAGTTTCATTCAAAATCCATTGATTTGCAGCTGCTTTCCTAAATTTTAATGTGGGGGAATTGGCTGTTTTGGGGGAATTGGCTATCTTTAATTATTGTATGTGTTGGATCATAGATGTTTATTCACGTATTTCAATAGGCATCGTATTGTGGGGCGTGGTACCTGGAGCCCTATGTTAAAAGCTACTCCAACCAACAAGGATTGGAAAATCTCCATATGATTGCTCAAGGCAGTAGTTTGGGTATATCACCGACCGACCAAGGATGTTTCTGAGACCCTAATCTTGGATCCCTTTTCAAGAAAACTCTTTCATATGCCAAGTACTAGAGATTGTCTTTGGTGTAGAGACATGACCCAAAAACATAAGATCATAGGTTGATCACATTAAGCCAATTCTTGTTCTTTAGGAAGCATGCCTTGAGCTCGTCTTTTTGGCATTTTAGGTAGGGTATGCTCATGATCGAATGAGGGTAATCTTTGTAATTGTGATTTAATAATCAAGATTAAGCAACTGTTGTTGCCTGAACTCCTTTTTCGGAACTCTGTTTTTTTTTCCCCAAAATAGTCAGGTACCATGCACCAAAGTAACATGGTTAAGATTCTGCCGAAATTCATCCTTTTAGTATTTCTTTAAAACTTTCGAAGAACCATTGAAAGTTCATTTCCATCAACTACCAAGAATTTGAGATTCAATTTCTCATAATCCCGAAATGTAAATTTTCATTTCACATCTAAAATAGTTTTCTGTTTCAGGCCTTTAACAGCGCATAAAGCCCTTTGAAGCTGGATGGACCAAAAAGTAACCCATGGCTACAAGGTGATTTCTAGGCTACATCCAAAATTTCTGCAAGTAGTGACTGCCTCCTCTTGGGGAAAAGTTAATTTTCCTAATAACTTTTCATTTGTTTCTCTTCTGCAGCTATTGAAACTTCACAAAATTTTTGAAAGAAAAAGTAGATGAAGCCTATGCTCCCGAATGCTTTTTTTCATTCTCACAAGAATAGCTTTCCTTCCAAATTTTTTTCCGGAAAAAATTTCCGGAATTCGACTTCAACGGTCGAAAAAATCTTTCCATGTTTCATACGATGGAAAATTTTCAAAAATTTGAATTATTTTTCTCTATGAACAGTTCTTTTCCGGCGCATCAAACGCCCCCTTACCTAAAAATTGTGGCACCTAAGAGAAACTAAAAATTTGGAATAGAAGGCTAAGAGCGGCAACACAAAGAGCCAGTGATTAACCAAAAGGATGCCTATAGGAGCATAAAATATGCCATTTATGACCATACTTTCATAATTTCTGTGTGCTTGAGTGCTTTAAATAACCATGCTAATTTTAATAAAGAATAATGCAATTCTTTTTTTAGAGGGATGTGGAACTAAATTGTGGCAATTTGCAAGCAATGCAAAAAGTCGAACTAAATGAGGAAACAATGATCAGGAAATTCTCTCGCTATTGAGCCCAATATATAAGATTTAACATGATCAATGTCCCGAGTTTGGATGTTAGATCCAAAGAGAGAGTCATACGAATCCAAAGTCCAATTTTTACGGGGGTTTAGATTTGAAATAGAGGGAGAAGATACTCGGATCTAACCAAGCTTTAGGGTCCAAACTCAATGGTGCAAAACCCTATTCAACTAGGGCCTTACAACAAGCCTTTTACACTCGTATCCCTCTTTTCTTTCCCTCCAATGGTGCTTCCTCTATCTTTCCTATTTTTCCCCTCTATATTTCATATTTTTTCTCCTCTTGTGACTTAAGTCCTTCATTGATTAGACTTACTCTTAAATGTCTAACAGAGTGGTCAGGTCCTGGACCTAGAAAAATTTCGCATGTTAACTCAAAAAAAGCTTTAAATTGACCCACGTGCTGTTCATTGTAATCCTGGCCTCTCTCTTTCATGGATACTATAAATTCTCCATGGTGGTAGCAACCTACATCACAGTTGACAAACCTGCGTCTCGAACTCAGAATTGAGTTGATGACTCAACTTGGTTAAGTCATAAATTTAATAATGCATTTTCTATAAATAGATGAAGAAGGTAAATATGTCTGAAAGACATGTTTGATTTTCTCATCAACTAGAATGGAATAACATGCAATATGAGTATTTGTGCATAGTTAGCAAAGTTTATGATATTTCATAGTTCAAAAAATAACATAGTTTAATATTCAACAAAACATGACAAAAAAAACATGTAATTAGCTGATAATCCCAAATGACTAGGGAAACCCTAATTTATGACCAAATGGGCAAATCATACTGGCAAGAACATTCATTCTTTGTGGAGCATTGCTGGCAACCTTAATGCATGAGTACTAGCATGGACTTTAAGGGGCTGTTTGGAAACAATAACATTATGTTACTGTTTCATGCATCTAACCTGAAAATTGGTTAGATTCATTTGACAGTTTAAAAAATGATGCATGGAACAATAACAATATGTCATGGTTTCCAAACACCCCCTAAGACATGAACAGATACCTACCTGATTGTGATCAAGCTATCTTAACCTCTTCATTCCTATATTAGGCTAAATTAATGGATGCATTAAAAGAAGAGCACTTCATCTACATATGTACCTAACTTTGTTAGATGGGTCCATTAGGAAGTACATAGCATCAATATAGTACAACCGTTCCCCCTTTCCCTTCTTTAGGATTCATCAAACTAGTGGAGGAATGAATGGATTTGAAGATTGGCTTCAACCCATTTCTTCATTATAATCCATCTTTAGTGGCCTGCTAGTTCAAACTTATAATGCAACAGATTGGTGCGACACTGCTTGAGTTCACCACAACTTTAAGAAATCGTTACATTGTACGAATTGTGGTTGTCATTGTTCTCAAGGTCACAATGTTCAACTTCCTCTAGATTTTGTTTTCATTAAAGTTGGATGCAAAATCAAGGGTTCATTCCCCTAACAAAAGAAAATTACTTCAGTGATTTGAATCATTGGTATAAACTATTTCCAAGTAATGATGAAGGTACAACGATCCTAACTAGTGACTATATTGTTGATTTTTTTTTCACTGGTATAGACTCATTTTCTTGTACCACATTGTTTAATAGATGCTACAAAATCTGCTTTATCGTGATGAATGATAGATAATAATAGATGTTGATGAGCCAATTCAATCCCCTAATGATCTAGTGAGATTATTCATGCTAGATAGATCAAGAAGAGGCATTTATGCTTATTATATTTTTCATGCATGAATTAGTTATGGAAGACAACATGAACATTCATGACTACATCTACAGTGAAGGATAAGATGAACCTGACCAATGATTGTCGTAGTGAGAGACCAAAATTTGTGCTTCAGCTAAGTGAACTTGAATAATGGAGACAACCTCTAGAATAGAGGTAGAAAGTGTGGAGGTGAGTTTGCCCTCCTGCAATACAGTAGAAAGTCAAGTAAAGCAAAAAAAAAAAAAACTAACACTTGAGAGAAAAAATGAAGATGGGCTTAAAGTGCACTAGGAAAGGGATATGAGTGTAAACTCTACCACAATCACAAATATAATCTTCTCACTCTCAAGTATATTGAGGACAACATATCTAGATGAAAACTAAATATTATTCATGCGAAACAGTCATACAACTGACTTCAAAAGCCATATCATTATCTTAGAAAGATACAATATTTATAAAGAGAAAGTGGCAATAGAGAGAATACTGTTGGGTAGAGTTACGACAACTAGAAAACTAGTTCAAAAACTAGCTCTTGGGCTGAGTTCCAACAACCATGTATATGTATTCATACAACTAAATATAGTGATGTATGTGGAAGCATATATGCATATGAATATATAAGTGTACTTACGTACAAACTAACACCACTCCTCAAACTTATGATGATATAACAAAAAGTTTGCAAAGAAGAAATTGAAATCTCTTTGATGTCAATGCTTTGGTGTGAAAAAATCATTTGATATTCTGAGTACATGAAGAACAACTTTGTATTTTTATAGATATTCTTCTTGAACAAATCATGAAGAACAACTTTGTATTTTTATAGATATTCTTCTTGAACAAATTGACAATGTATGATTACTAGCAATGTGGATTGCACTCTTGTTGTCACAACATAATCTAGTAGTTTCTTCAATGTGAATCCCTATATCTTTTAGCAAGCTCTTTAACTACACAATCTCCATAGTTGTAATAGCCATAGCTCGATATTTTGTTTCAGTAGTTGATAGTGTGACTTTATTTTGTTTCTTGTATTACCATGGAATCATTGATTCACCTAAAAACACACAAAAACTAGTGGTGGAGTGTCTATTATTTGGGTCTCCACCCCAATCAGTATCTGTATATGCAATCATATTAAGTGAAGAAGAAGATGATAAGAACAACCCTTTATTTGTGATATTTTGATATATCTAATGGTCCTCATAATTGTTCCCATATGCAGATGTTGGTGTATGTTGAAATTGAGTCACAACATGAACAACATGAGCTATGTCAGGCTTAGTAATAGTTAGATAGGTCAAGGCTCTACTCTTGATATGGGGTAGGGATCTTATGATTTCATCTTACATTCCAAAGCTTCAGGTGTCTCAACAACTTCATCATTTGATAGTCAAGACATGTCTATCAAATCATTTGCAAATTTGATCTATTAAAGTAGATAACCTATTTTGCTATATGCAACTTCAATAACAAAAAAGTAAGTAAAAATCTCTAAGTCATCTTAATGTCATGATCATCATTTCGAGTAATAATTATATCATCTACATACAATAGTAATATAATTACACACACTAGCAATAGCATTTTTGACAAAAATATCTACATTAGGATAGCAAGATCTAAACTCTTGATCAAGCATTATCTTTCTAAATCTGTCATACTACACCTTAAGAGCATGTTTTAGGCCGTACAAGGCTTTTTTAAGATGTAAAACCTTACCTTAGATATTTCATAACTAGATGGTGAATCCATGCAAACTTTCTCACTGAAACTACCATTAAGAAATGCATTCTTGATATCCATCTGAAAAATGAGCCAATTTTTAATAGATGCAATTGTAATTAACCATTTAACCACTAATTTAGCTTTATATCTTTCAAGTGATCTATCACTTTTAGTTTTGACTTTGTAGACGAATCTGCAAGCTATGATCTTTTTACCTATTGGTAAACCTAAGAGTATGTTACATTTCTACATCATTTGCCTCAATAGATTGATTTCTTCTCCTATAAGTAAGAATTTTCCTAGCTGGCTTGTTGTTAGATGGAACATATTCTTATTGACATGCAATACTATTTTCATTGTTCGAGTATTTATCATCATCACGACTACCTTCAGAACATTCATCATCATCGATTAGCTAAAAAAAAGTATAATCATCACACTTGGATTCATTTTCCTCAAAGCCCTTTTCATCTTCAATAAAAACAACATTTCATGTTACATATACTTCGTCTTTCAAGATTATAGTACCTATACCCTTTTTTGAGTTTCAGAATGCCAAATAAAAACAATGAGAGATTATCACTTTTATCGTTCAAGAAAAAACATTTACATCTAAAAGCTTTTAATCAATTATAGTTAGGTAATAAATTATGAAGCTTTTGAAAAGGAGAAAGATCATTCAAAGTTATAGAGGGCATTGTATTATCAAATATACATAAGTGAGAGCTGCTTCAGCCCAAAAATTTTTGTGAATACTTTTTGAAAATAGAATTGCTTTTGTAGTTTCAATTCTATGTCGATGTTTTCTTTCAACATTCTCATTTTGTTGAGGGGTTTTACAACATATTTTTGGTAAACAATGCCATTTTCCCTCAAAAAACATGTGAAATAGTTTGAATGATACTCTCTTCCATAGTCACTCCTCAAGATTTTTATATTAGCATCAAAATGAGTCTTAATCATATTATAAAAATTCTTAGTGAATGAAAAATTCAGATTTATGTTTGAGAAAGTAGATCCAAATGAATTTAGAGAAATCATCTATGAATATCACTTAATAAGGCAACCCCATATTTGACATAATAGGAACAAGTCCCCATACATCCATGCATCAATTCAAAAGCATTTTGTGAAACATTCATTGAAGGGTAAAAAGCTGATTTTTGCTTTGATACAATGATCACATGTGATGTTTTTGATACATGTCTTTCAAAAAAGGAATACATGATATTTTTCCAAACTTTGAATGCCCAATCTTTGATACCAAAGACTTATATTGGT
This sequence comes from Nymphaea colorata, assembly GCF_008831285.2. Lineage (NCBI taxonomy): Eukaryota > Viridiplantae > Streptophyta > Magnoliopsida > Nymphaeales > Nymphaeaceae > Nymphaea > Nymphaea colorata. The sequence goes on from NC_045143.1 coordinate 12,961,849, forward strand.
TTTCTTAATTAAATTACAAAAGGGATAGGATAAGTCCAAATAATCCATGTAATATAAATCGTCTCTTTTAGTATCTTCCCCAATCATCTTCTTGGTAACTTGGTCTTGTATAAAACATTTAGTTTGTGAGAAAGTAATGTGACAACCATGATCAACTATTTGAGAAATATACAAGAGATTAAGATTTAATTTGGAAATACATCTTACTTTTGGTACTTCAAAAATTTTTGAATCAAAATTTTTATCAATGTTTTCAATAAAATCAATAGAAAGAGGTGTTTCATCGATAGTTTTTACAAAAGAGCAAAAATAATCATTGGTGCATTCAGTAAGAAAGGGACCATGAGGGGTCATATGAAAAATGTTCTCAAGTCAAGAATCCAAGAACACTTACTTGAGGATGTCGATGCAATCATGGCTCCTCATATTAATTATTTTCCTCCTTTCCGCCCTATTTGGTTGGAGGGAAAGAGAGGGATTGATGCATCAATCCTTTGTTTGGTTGATTAATTAGAAAGGAAGGAAAGGAAAGGAAAGGAAGGATGAAAAGTTTGTTTGGTTGCAAAGGGAGGAAAATGACAGAGAGAGAAAGAAAATGAAAATGTAGTGTAAATCCAATTCCTCCAAATTGAAGGGATTGGGAAGGAAAGGAAAGGGCTTCTCTTTTCTACCCACAATACCCCTTTCATCAATGTCTTCACGTCCTCCTCGTCTCCCCCCTTGCTCCTGTGCTGCATGAGAGTTCTTCCTATCGGCTTGCATGTACTCTTTCTCTCTCTCTCTCTCTTGCGGGAGCCCCTTCTCGTCTTCCCCCTTGTTGCTTTTGTGGGTGCTCTGTATGTGTGGAGCTTTCGACATGAGGTTCACATGAACTGTGTGTCTTTTTGTTGGTAATGGTGGTGCGCCTACTGCAATCACAATCAAGTCTGTCCCATGGGTCGGGCATAGATGGATAGATTTAGTACCATGGTCTGTTCTTTTCTAGAGGGTAAAAAGCGATCTAGTGTTATTACAAGCCTCAAGGCGTTTTTCACTCGTAAATGCCTTTGATAGAGTTGTTAATGCAATTGAAAAAAGTAATGTCGTACCAGAGCTGAGACATCCAAATAAATATTTTAAAGAAGACATATTTTCAGCATTTGAAGCCACTGGTCTAGAAGAAGAATTACAAACCGAAGCATATCTTCATCTTAATGATGATGAAAGAATGTCTTGTTTCTAAGCGAAAGAATGTTTTACTTAGGATGCTTAGTAGAGATGAAGTTATTATGTGATTTTTTTTTGTCTTTAGACAATTGTTATGTTTACCAATATTTTGTTTGATTGATTTAAATTTTTATTAGATTTATTACTATAGATCTAAACATTTTGTTTGATTGATGTTTTCAATCTCTCTCTCTCTCTTTCTCTCTGTCTCTCTATCTGTGGTGTCCAATTCGACTCGAGGATAGGTTTGGGTCAAACCCAAACCCTATGACACTCTCTCAAGGGCATGGAGCATGGACTCACCATTGTACACAAGATCGGGGCTCTACTAGAAGGGAAACCTCTGTTTTTTTTTTAAACATTTTGAATGTTAGGGGTATTATTGTAAAGTATTATAAATTCTATCTTTTCCTTTTCTTTATGTAGTCCAAACAAACATGATATTAGTCTTTCCTTTCATTTCTATCCAAATAACTTTTATAATCACTTATTTCCATTCCTTTCCATTCCATTCCTTTCCCATTCTCTTTCCATCCCTTTCATTTCCTTTCCTTTCCTTTCCATCCCTCCCTTTCCCTCTACCAAACAAGGTGTTCAGGAAAGGTTGAAGTGCATCCAAGAGTTTGGGTTGGAGAGCATTAACCAATTTTTCAATGTCCAATGATGATCTATTATTGCTTTCATTGTTGATGGCTCCGGCAATTCGTCATCTCTTTTTTAATTTTGGACACTTAGATTTGATGTCTCCTTCCTCTCTGCTATAGAAGCAAATGACTTCCTTAGTTCCTTCATCATTTGTTTTGTTGAAGTTGCAAGAGCACTATCTTTTTTTTTTATAAAAAAAAAGTTCAAACGGTTTTCCTCCATTTGCAATTTGGCAATGACTTCATTCATGAAAGAAACTTTAGGTCAATGAAGTAAGGAAACCTTTACACCATCAAATTCTAGTCTTAATCTAATAATAAATTTATAAAGCTTTTCTTCTCCCTTAGGACCAGATTATGTGGGTCCACCCAATTTGGTTCAAATATAGCCATTTCGTCCCACAATTAATCTATTTAGGGAAGATACTCCTTAATAGTTTTATCTCCCAATTGGGAATTAGTAATTTTAACTTGGATATTGCACACATATGCACATCCTTCATTGTGTGAATCTTCTTTAGAAAATCTCATGCTTCATGAGCATGGTTGAGTTTAGAAATTTGTCCTCTTGTTGCATTATCCACTCAAGGATCCAAGTAATAATTTTGTGATGATCAACCTTCCATTCATCCCATTTTTTTTTCATAATCAACTACAACTTTCTATTTTTCACTACCTTCTAATTCTTGAGTGTGACCGTCAATCACTTTAGTCAATATTAGTTGGAGTTCCGTTTTGGTCCCATCAACTAATTCCCAAAGTGACTTCTAATAAAATGCTCAATGGTTCTAGCCTATTGAACATAATTACTAGAAGTAAGTTTTAGGAAGAGAATTGTGGTGACTTTTTCATCCACAATGGCCACAAGAAATCAGATGATAAAAAAAAGGGAACTCATAGTTTTTGGAGTAAATTCAACTACAAAGATGAATCAAGAACTATAGTATTGAGCTGGGTAGAAGCATAGGAAGATTTCTTTAAGAAAACTTGATCATTGTTGCTTATCATAACAATAGCTACCAGCAATCAAAAGAAAACTTTCAACAAAAAAAAAAAAAAACAATTGGCCTCCAAACAGTAAATTCACCAAACAATTGGTGAGCAATAAATTTAAGTCAGCTGGAAGATACCTTCCTAAGATGTCTACAACTTAGAGAAACAAGAGAAAATCAAATTGAACAGAGCCCTAAGTTCTGATATCATGTAAACTCTACCACAATCACAAAGATAATCTTCTCACACTCATGTATATTGAGGACTACAGATCTAAATGAAAAATTGAATATTATTCATACGAAATAGTAATACAAGACTGACTTCAAAAACCATAGCATTATCTTAGAATGACAAAATATTTATAGAGAGACATAGATAATGAAGAGAGAAGCTAGTTGTTGGGCTGAGTTCCAATAGCTAGAAAACTAGCTGTTGGAACTCCCAATAGTTGGAAACACAAAAAAAGATGAAAAACAAAAAAATTAAAAACAAACATATTACAAAAACAAAACATATTGGAGTCTTATGTATAGTAATATATGCATATACGTATATGTATTCATACAATCACTTAAATATAGTGATGTATGTAGAAATATATATAGATACAACTATATAAGTGTACTTGCATATAAACTAACAAGCAGGTGGCATGTAGTCTAGCTAACGAGAAGAAGTTATTGATAGAAGGAGAGAAGGTAGGCTAATGGAGAAAAATAAAAAAGCACTGACATTGAACTAAATGAAGAGAGGGGAAAGAGGAGGATGATGTGGCTTGTGAGAGAATAAGACATCTAAAGGGTTAAAGGTGTACATTGGAAAGCGGACAAAGAGAAGCACATGGTTAAAACATTTAGAAAATAAGAGATGATGACAAAAGGAAGAAGAATGACATTTATTTTGATGGTGATTGCAGTGTTGGCAGTAGAGGATGGCTCATCTACCACTATAATGGATTTAAGTAGTAGGTTGATGCATGAAGGAGCTCATGAAGTGGTCCTAATCACCTATTATCTATAATCTTTTGTATATGCATGTACAACTACTTTTTTCATTGAGGTTATCTTAAATGGCTTCCATTATTTTGCTTATATCTTTGTATAAATATTGTATAGAAGTTCTATCTTCATTGTCGACCAATCTAAGAACTTTTACCGAAGGTATACAGATCTAAGTTGACACATGATTTGTAAAATTCAGTACTAAATAAAGTACTCACAACTACATGATCTTTCTTTTATAGGTTTGTGGATACACAGCCTATTCATCGTTGGAGAACACCTCGTTAAGTGCACTTTTTTGCTTGACTATATTAGGCACGGTCAAAACTATGGCAAAGCTTTTGTGTAGAAGTTGGATCAATTTAGCTCCATTTGTGAGTTTCCTCATCAAATTAAAAAAATAAGTATGATTTAAATGGAATTTGTGATTTCTTGACATCAACATCTATTCACTAAGATTTTGAAGCATCATATTTGAAGAATGAACAACACATGAACTCCAATAAAATGACTTATATTTTGTTGCTAATCTCTCACTTGCAGCTTTATAATTTGCTGCATTGTTTGTAATAAATTGCGCAATATGCTCAGGTTCAACTTCACATATAACTTCATCAAAAATATCATACAAAGCATTAGTGGCCTTAGGAGTATCAGATAAATTAATACATTTCAAAAACATAGTATCCGTGAGATAATATATGAAAAAGTTGATTAATGTTATGTTTTTATACATGTCTATTCGTCACCATCATCCATCTTCCATCACTTTGCACCCTATGTTTTTGCAGCTCAACTTTAATTGATAGCAATATGTCTTCACATCTTTCACTGTAGATTCAATAATTTTACCTCATAACTTTTGATAAGAGAGCACCTTATGCCCTCGACCTATAGAAGTGATGATATTTGCCATATGCTGAAATGAAAAAAATTGGTTGCATTCAAGTGAATGTTGGTGTCATAAAGCCATCATTTTACTGCATTGTCTGTTTACTCGAAAATTTCTTCTGAAGTCATTGTCGTATGAATGTCAAAGCACTTGAAGCAGTATCAGTAGGGAAAAAAAACTCTTGATCGAGCTTAATCTAGAATTTGACCGCCCACCAGATACTTTACCACTATTATAGGCACAATAAATCCACAACTAGATTCTACAACTGCACCTCTTTTCTTTTTATTTGAAGAAGTACCTTCACATATGATGTCTTTCTCTTTACCTTACTCAAACTGGCATCAACATCATCTTCTTCCAAATCAAAGTTTTTATTTATTGTTTCACTCTCACCAACTTCCTAAGGTTCCTCATATCTCTGTTTTTTGACTTGTCTTCATTGTTGTTTAACATATGATGGCAACAGATCCTTTTAAGGAACCCTTAATTTGTGCCACACTTGGACTTGTTTCAGCTAAATGATGCCTAAAATGAGAGATTCCTCTTGATATTACTTGTTTACAATAATTATATTTAATCAATAGCCAGTCATTCAAGCTCACCTTCTTCCCCCATTGCCATGTGAGGGAACACATATCTTCATAAAATAAATAAAAATCTGTGGCAAACTTTAGAAAATAATAGAAATATGTAATAAACCTCGAAAATAAGGATTGTTTACCAGAGAAGAAACACATAAGCTCTATTTTCAATGATGAGTGAGTTTCTCATGAACCAGACTTCCTTCAAACGCAGATTTATTTCTTAAATGGATGAATTTTTTGCTAATCTCTCTAAATGGGAAAAGCCTCTCTCCTAACTCCTAGGAATATTAAAATAAAAAATAAGGAGTTTTTAAGAGACCCTGACAAAAAATGACGGATAGGAGTCCTAATTCCCAAGTAAGCGAAAGGGAGAGGCGGAGGATCGGGTCCCACCGTTGGCAACTTCGAAGACTTACATAGCTTGCAGACTTGCAGTGAAAGTTCCACCATCCACGCCGTCACAGTTTGCCTATAAAAGGGTTGCCTTCCGAGAATCTGAATGTCTGCTGTAAGAGAGAGAGAGAGAGAGAGAGAGAGAGAGATCGTTCAGAACGATCCCTCGAAAGAAAGACGAAGAACAAGAAGGATCGAAAGAAAGAAGAACAAGAAGGAGAACGATCCCTCGGAAGAAAGGAGGAGGAGGAAGATGGTGAAGGCGTACACACACGAGCATGTATACAAGCACCCATGGGAGCGGGTTACGTCTGCATTCTGGCGCAAATTCACCGAGCCGGAGAACAAGGCCGTGCTTTCCCACATCATCGAGGTCGACACCCTCTGCCGCACCCTCGATCCTTCCTCTGGCGTCCTCTTCACTACCCGCGCCATTACCGTCCACGCCCCCGGCCCCCGCTTCCTCTCCCGCCTCATTGGCCAGGACTTCTGCCACTGCGTCGAGACCTCTCACGTCGACCCCTCCGCCCGCTCCATGGTCTCCACCACCCGCAACCTCTCCCTCCGCAAGTTCCTCGAGGTGGAGGAGAAGAGCTCTTATCACCCCCATCCGGCCAACCCCGATTGGACCGTGGTCCGTCAGACCACAAGCATCCGCTGTTCCCCTGTCTCGGCTGTCGCCGCTATGGCCGAGAAGATCGAGCAGCGGTGCGCCGAGCGTTTCCAGCAAAACAGCGCCAAAGGCAGGGATGTCATGGAACGGATCTGTAAGTTTCTCGAGGCTGAATCGTCCAAAGGAATATCTCTTTAGGGTCTCCCTTTCGAAGTTAGGGCTTCTCTCCCCCTCTCTCTCTCTCTCGCCCCGGTAGGTTTATGTTCCCTTAGGAAATGGAAATAAGGGAGTTGATTATTGGTTTCTGGCCTCATTCTGGTGTTGGGGTTCTGCAAATTGAGGTTTCAGAGAGAGGTTTTTAGTGTTTCCTGGGGTTCATCGTTCTTATTTATTATGAAAAAATGGGTCATGGTTTTGGTTATTTTGGCCAAATTTGTGTGTTCTGGGGATGATCACTCTCTGGAAGGAGATGGAGTCTTCTGGATCACACGTATTGAATAATTTGGGAATTCGAGTCTTGCAATTTCAGGACTGAAATTTTTGCTTCAAAAAGAAATGGACCCTCTTCGGTGTTGGGTTGCTAATTTTGGAAATAATTTCCCTTGCTCTCTTTTGCGTACATGTGAACGTTCATCTCCATCTTGAAGAGGTGCCTTAATCACAAGGTGTGTATGTGGTTAGTTCATAATGAGTTTCTTCCCCTAAATTTGGTTGGGGATAGGGGAGGGTTGTTGTGGAGGGGGGGAGGGGTGTGGGGGGGAGTGAGAGAGAGTTTTGCTTCTCTGTTACTTGGTACAAAATGGTTTGCCTCTGCCAGTTCACAAGATATCATTCTTTATGTAAGAGTTGGGAGGAGCAGTTGAATTAGCTGGTTTCTGGGTGGGGATTTTGCTTTTCTGATACTTGGTTCCTAATGATTTGTCTCTACTGAATCGTTAATGCTTGAAGTTGAAGCCGAAGGACAAGAAGTCATATTCTCCTTGCATGGGCCTCTCTTGCAGTTGGTGTTAAATTTTTAAGTTGCAAAATTTCTCGAGCCCAGCATCTAGTCAATAGTTTAGTGATGCGGCTTTGTCATGCTGTTGTTTCCATGCCCTTAAACGAAAAGCTCGCTGTAGATTTGGAGGTCACCACTGTTATTTGAAGCGACGAGCAATGTCAATGGGGTGCTAAGCCCTGACTTTTTCATTGAAAGTGATCAAAGTGCATATTCAGTTTTTTCTGTACTCACCCTTGTCCTTTGAGTATCTTGTGAGATATATATGTGCTTCACAATAACTTGCCATCACAAGTGACGCAAATATGGGGTACTGTCCCTTATATTTGTTGTTTCTTGTGCAGCCTCTTTCTTTGTAATTCATATAAGACTTGCTTTCTCTATTCAATGCATCCTGCTGCATGCATCATCATTCACTTGCTACCGTGAATCTTTCTGTTCAACCATTTCCCATCACAAGTGACGCAAATATGGGGTACTGTCCCTTATATTTGTTGTTTCTTGTGCAGTCTCTTTCTTTGTAATCCATATAAGACTTGGTTTCTCTATTCAATGCATCCTGCTGCATGCATCATCGTTCACATGCTACCGTGAATCTTTCAGTTCAACCATTTCCTCTTCTCATACTACATACAAGCGAAGATAGCAGAATCCACTTGGCCTGGGAGGGTGATATAGGAAAGCTTGACCAGCTTAAAGCGAAACTAAGGGAAGCGCAAAATTATAAGGTAACATTATTTTTCCTGTCAAAGCTAGAAGCTGAGACGGGGGAAATAAATCCAACCCTGCCGTCTCAGATGTCACATCAAAACAAGGCGGAGCACTTTGTGCTACGGTCTTTCACCGAGGGGTGAAGTGCGACCAGTTCAGGCCAGTGGCTGGTAGGCAGCGGTCACTGGTTTGAGTGACATGGGCGCTTTCCCCTTGTGCCATTAACAGGAAGGAAACGATGTATGTGCTGAAGTGTAATGCAGGCCCAAATCTAGGTAGCGTCAAGAAAAAGGAAAAAGAAGGGGTAGAGGTGTGATATTCTCACTCGAAAAATTATGGTCTTGTTCTTGCAGTCCTGTTTGCAATCTTCCTCATGTTACTGTTTGCCTGTGTGCCATCCCTTGTATCTTTAATTCTTTTGTCTTTAATTCTCAATGAGTGTTTGTGGAGCCAAGGGGCGTGGGGTCTTGAATAGAAGAATGAAGAAGGCTACAAGCCGACGCCTAAAGCTGGCCTTGAAGCTGGCATTGGCAGAAGGCAGTGGCCTTACACAATGCTATAAAACCACAGCGACGGGGAATTTGGGTGCCAAGTTTGCTTTTCCTTTTCCTAGCGAGATATGTGACCCATTCTAGGAACAACTTTCAAGAAAACTCTCAAATACGCCGAGGTGGCTTGAAAAAGCTTCCTTCTTTCTGCCTTTCTAAGCGTGGCATCAGCTGCTAATAAGAATAAGATATTCCGCATGTGGTCTGGTAGTCAGCTTTGTCCGAATACAGTTCCCTTTTCTTTCTTGGGAGGTTAACCGAGGCACATCTTGATTCGTAGATTCAAGAGTAGAAATCCTGGTCCACTTTCCACCAATACACGAGAAAGGACAGATGCTTTGCTTCATTCAGATGGTAACATAGTTGACCAATACTCCAAATTTTTGCCCTCTCTTGAGATCACACACTTACCATTTCCCTTGCGAACCTTAGCTCTAATGAATCACCAATCCTTGAGGATAGGGCTGCACGATGAGGGTGCCAGCTCGAGCTTGATTTGAATTCCTTCATCAAAACTCGATTATTTATAAGTGAGTCAAGCCCGAGTTTGAATGTGTGCTGGAAATGTTAAATGAATTGAGTTCGAGTGAGTTGTCAGAACCCAACTCGCTTAAATTCGACTTGACTATATAATGAATGCCGAAATATAATGAGTGAATCATTAAACAAGTAACAACTAAATTAAAGAAAATGAGATATGTTTGACATAGATGAGTTAAGTGAGTTGAGCTCAAGCTGACTCTATATATCGTCAAGTCAAGCTCAAGCCTGTTGTATGGAGCTCAACTCGAGTTTGAGCTGCTCAGCTTGAGTTCGACTTGGTTCATGTGCCCCTCAAGTGTGCCCCCCTACTTGAGGGGGGACAGTCTTTGCTTACTGTAGCTAATAAGTACTAGCTTCCTTTATCCTACATGTTTATTTGATAGCTGGCAAGTACATCTGCAACTGTAAATGGGTCACATAATTGACTCCTGGAGGTTGGCTGCCTAAAAGGCTTCAGTTGCATTCTGCTTCAAATGTATTTAATATATAGATCCTAATCGAAATTTTACGCAGATGAATTTGGATACCTTTTAAAACCAGTTGTCCATTTTTTTTGATAAACCTGAAACTCGTTTGTGGATTATCTTAGTGTATCTCACAATTCATTTCAAGCTTACGTCAAGATCAAATCATGTTGAAATCCTCTTATCAATTTAACAGATTCGTACCCAATTGTGGTTACCGTAAGATTGCGACTAGGGCGGCAGTCTCCATACATCCGTTCTTTTGTTAGTTTTTCATTGTCAACCAGACCAGCTTATCTTATTAAACATGCCTACATTTCCATCCGACTCAATTATTCCACACGTTTCTTAGCATGTGGCGCTAGAGGATTTTTTACTGAGAAGTTTAATTTCAAAGTACCCTTGTAAGGTGCTTTGTAAAAGTAGAATTTAAAACATTGTATAAGTTTTAATTTATCTATAAAAATAAATTTAAGCATTCAAAATTTCTCCAGGATAAGTGGTTCATTCCATTGCCCTGAAGAGAGGCCGCAGCCTCTCCTTGTGCCCATCCCTTCAAGGTTCATGGAGCTCGTTTATGGACCTTTTATGGTTCAAAAGATGAGCACACTACACGTGATAATGACCATGGGATTTGAACCTCAGATCCATTTGAAGTTGACTGTCTTGCCGTCCAGTGTGCTACACTCCTTTAGGGTAAACATTCAAAATTTACTTCCAACACTTATGTTAAGAAATAGATTCTGAAAGGCATTTCACGCTTAACATAGATGAGTTTACTGTCCATAAGGTATTCTTTTTGCCAATATGCAAGGACGTAGGCGAGCTCTTGATAGTTTTCCAAAAATAGGTGATTGTTTGGTGATAATGCACACAATGGATTACATTTTTAACATCTATTGCATGCATTTGCCTATCTTTTATTATTTTTACGCAATCGTGTTTATGTCGATTTAGGTGTTATGGAGCTATGTTTGAAGTTTATTAAAATCGGAGTTAAAAATAGGCGATTTAGTGCTGAAACAACGCATTTAGTAGATCTAAAGGTGAATTGACGATTTCTAAAATTTCTATCAACAAATTTTGAATATTCTCTCTCTCTCTCTCTCTCTCTCTCTCTCTCTCTCTCTCTCTTAGCTGATAGGAAGAAACTCTCCTCTCCAGACTAGCACCGGTGACAATGCTACACATTATGGTTCAGGTATATTTAGAGGTACAAACATTGATTCTTGATTGTTCATACACATACTTGCCTTTTTCTCAAAATCATCAAGAATTTTTTTTGGCAAAATAATCGATCATCGTTCAGCTTTGCAACATATAACCATGTCATCCGCAAAAAATATGCCTGGAGAGGGAGATTATTGGCAGCCACACGTCCAAAATCCGAATTTTCTTATTATTCACTTCCCTCCTCAACTTTCGTGAATGCATCTCTACAACGACAATAAAGAGCAGCGGCGAGAGGGGATCACCTTGACGTAACGCCCTGCTGCTAGTGAATGCCAGTCCTTCTCCTCAATCGAACTACATAACAAAAAAGGTGGCTGTAACACAAACCATTATTCTCTCGACCCAGCACTCCAAAGATCCCAAATGTAGTAGAGCATTTCTGAAAAAGGTCCAATCAACTCATCATAAGCTTTAGATAGATCAAATTTCACCAAAACTGATTGGCCACAACATTTGTCCATTGTATTCACTAACTCATGCTGCAAAATCAACTGATCCAGAATTATTTTATTGGGGAGAAAAGCTCTTTGGTCTCGACATATAATTCACACCAGCATTCCTCCCATAATACCCTCCACTACCTTTGTAATAGCTTTGTATAAGTAGTTACAAAGTGAAATAGATCTGTAGTCTTTTACATCCTCAACCCCTTGAAAGTTTCTCAGTTAAAAAAATGAGTTTTATTTATATTCTTCACCTATATACGAGTATAAAAGTTTCTCACCGCTGCACAGACATCATCGACTACCACACTCCACATGGATTTATAAAATTCTACACCGAACCCATTAGGGCCAGGTGCTTTTCCATCCCATACTAAATGTGGCTCTTTTTGCTTCCTCATTACCTGCATGCTGCACCAATTCTCAGTTTTCAGCATCTGTCACTCTCAAGCCATCCATTGCAGTGCGCACATCATGGTTGCCATGCTCAATTTTATTAACAAAAATTTCTCAAAAAATTCTTTACCAGCTAAATGGACCTGTTTCTCGCCCTGCCACTTGTGCACCATTTGTTTCTGTCACTTACATATGTTTTTTCCTTGTCTATTTCTCGCTTTCCTGTGGAAAAAAGGATGAGCTTTTGTCTCCATCCAAAAGCCACCTGACATGCGATTTTTAGAGCCAGAAATACTCTCTCTTTAAGAGCACAATCTAACTATTTTCTCAATAAAATTTCATAATCAATATCTTTATATAGAAGTCTGCCCTCCCATAGTCTGCAGTCATTCTAGTTCATCTTTTATTGCCACCACCCTTGCTGACACATTCCCATATCAATTATAATTCCACTAGGCCAGTGCCTTTATCACTTCCTCTAATTTTCTTAGTATGCGGATCATATCTCTCTCCTGTCCACTCCAGCATTCATTTACAATTTGAGACATTTTGGGTCTCATTAACCAGCAATTAAAAAATTTGAAACCACCTCGCCAAAAGAATCCCTGTCTCTCCTCTATTTTGAAAATCTGCATGTTTTGGTCATATATTGAGCGATAATAGCATTTTAGTGAAATATTAACATTCTCACTCTGCCATCATCTTCGATCCATCGTGCATCAATCAATTTTGCATTGAATATTTTTCTGCACCCTAACTATTGTTTGACCATGTGAAAGAGCTCTTCAGGTCATCAACAACAACCATATCAGTTTCGTTCATAAATCTCAAAAGTTCATAGCAAGAACTCGCATTTAGACATCTACCAGTCTTGTCTCTAGGACCCCACACAGTGTCAAAGTCTCCTACAATAGCACACGAAGAATTTATTCCTGTAACTTCCTCCTCAAGCTCAGCAAATTCAAAAGACCTCGACATCCTGTTTGGGTGTAGATACACTCCAAACAATGTGAATGTGAAACCTGCCCTTTTTTTAACATAATCTGTCTTTATCCAGCAATTGGGACTTGTGTCCACCTTACAATGAATTGTCTGTGGAGTCCACCCAACAATCACTCAAACGTACACCTCAAACCCCTGAAAATTTGCTACAACTGCATAGTTCTTCGCTTTCTTTCTCTATTGCTCTAGTTGCTCAGGGTTGGCATAGAATTAAAAGAAAAAGAAGAAAAAAATCATGCCTAATATATTGAATTTGAAACAAAACCTCTTCTCTGCTTGATACCTGGCCTAGCCTCTCACGTTCCATGAGAGGATTTTATGCTTCACCCAATTGAATACCCCCCGAAGCATTACATGGCTTCGTCACAATGGTACTCTCAAATCCCTCTCTCTTTAGCTTTGTAGATGTCGTCTCCATAGCATTTTGAATCATGTTTTTAGCTCTCCCCCCCTTAATATGTCTCAAAAGTGGACACAAGACCAGTTTACTTGGTCTTGCATAGGAGCTAGAGATCCGACATTGCTTCCTCTTTCCCTGCCTCGTCCCTATCCTTATTACTCTCTAATGTTCCCTTGTGGAAGCATCATGACACCATCAATAACCTTACATCTCTTATTGGTTGTTCTCCCATTTTCTCTTCTTAAGAAACCTGGTGGTGAGTCAATTCTCCATAACCTCACTTTCCAAACCAATCTTTTCTTTACTATTCAGTCAATCCAAACAACAAGAATCCCAAAAATCAATGTTTAATGGAGGAGAAAGAATTTTGCCGGATGACGACTCACTGTTATGCTCTTCAGTTCTTTTTGTTAACAAATGATTCCCAATCTCTTGCTCTATCATCTCTTCAGCCACCAGCTGGTCGGCCTTCAAGTTACTCCAACAACTCTAGGGTCTCCTATAAATGTATCTTTGCATTCCAATCTTTCTGGGTTTGATGGTCATTTTCAACTTCTATCTCTATGTGAAGAAATGGAAACTTATTATCCCCCAATTCTAATCTCTTTTTGATCTAGGTGTGTCCTTTATTAACTCATGTTTTCCCAATATTTTTTCCTTATTCCATCTCTGTCACTCCTTAACTCTCCTGACACGATGGCAGAACTTCACTTCCTTCCACCCATCTTTCTTTGCCACACCCATTTTGAGAAGAAACCACCAATTGATTAGCTCTACACAAACACGTCATATGAATATTCATTTTGCAATGGGAGTAAAATTTAATATTACTCACATAGTTGATTTCTTGGTAGAACAATTTATGTCTCTCCCAATTCTAATTCAACATCTGATTTTAGATTGAAATGCATTGGTACCTCTACACAAATTATGACAAACCCCATTCTTGACATCGACTGAGTATGGATGTCAACTTCCATCAGTTCTCCCTATAGCACTATAATGATAGCTTGGAAAGGCCATCTGTTTCATAAATAATTAACAAATTATGAACCCAACTCCAAATTGGCACTTTCATAATCTCCTCAATCGATAATGAGCATATTGGCCCTCACTTGTTGGCAACCATCTCTCTTCCACCCTAAATCCATTTAAAATAAATTCAATTTCAAATCCTCAATTCAATTTGTTTAGAATTTAATCTTTCAAACTAGAAATTCCCAATTTCAACCATTTCCAAATCCAATTTCTGATTCCAATCAAGTCCTATTTTCAAATCAAATTTCCAAATCAAGTTTCTAACTTCAATTGCCCAAATCCATCATGGAATCAAACCATGGATTGCTTTTAGCTTCACGATGTAAGCATAGATGATATGCCCACCCGCTATTACTGAGCTTTGAATTGGAGGAATAGTTACACTCACCTTGAGCTCGTGGCCTCAATCTCATTTTGTTTGATAGCTTTTTCTTGCATCTTTTCAAGTTCATTTTGGTCACAAAGGCTTTTTCCTTGTGGCGTTGCATGCTAGACCTTCACAAGTGTTTGATTGCCAAGACCAAGATTAGCTTCCGAACACTGATCCCTTGATTTCATTAGGATTTCTTATATGTTGCAAACCAATGCACATTGTAGTAGTTGATTCACAATTGAGTCATAGAATTAATCTTGGAATTTGAAATTTTTTTGTAGAAAGTGTTTGAAAAGATTGTTTGAAGAAACAGTTAATAAAATATTGAAAATTTTGGTTTGTGATTACACTGAATTATAGCACTTCTTGAGGGATAGGGCATGATTGGATAAAAGGTTTCAAGCCCATTGGCATGAATTAGCTAATAAGAGTTATGAAATAAGGTTTACTTAAAAGACCAAATAACTAAGTCTACAGACCGTAATGTCATCTACTTGAAATTTTCTTTCAATGATAGACTTGACAAAATGTCGAGCCACTCTTTTGTGATAGGATTCTTGATTTATTGCTTGTAGCTTCTTTCCATCAAGGATATTGAGCTATGCGAAATTCCCTTGTGTGTATTTTGTTTGTGGAAAGCTCGATGAGAGTAGCAAACTCCATTACAGGCTTTTGAATGTGTAATGTTTATTCCATGCACCAACTCTGCCAAGGTGGCATTCGTGGGTGTTTGAATGGTGGTTCGGTATGTCCAAAGTGCATCGTGAAATTTTTCATGAAAGCCTCCGCCTGTGTGCATAGTACTTTACAAAATTTGAATCAGAATTTTATTTGTTGCTTCTTCTGGACCATCACTTTAGGGATAATAAAGTGTATAAAAAAGATGTTGTATTTGATATTTGTGGTAAAGATTGCTCATCTTCTTATTTTTTAAACGTGGTGTCATTGTTTGAGACAATGCCATGAGAGATGTCAAATCTGCATAGGAGGTTTTTGTGGTTGAAGGACATCACGTACGTGTTGTCCTTCAACTATTTTTAAGGTGATTGCTTCCACCCATTTGGTGAAATAGTCAATGGCTACTAGAAAGTACGTGTCCATTTGAGTCAGGTGGATTGATTGGTTGATTATGTCAAAGGGCCACATTGATAACGGCCAAGACAAATTAACCAAATATATGTATGTTGTGGGAGCATGAATTGATGGTGTATTCAATTGACATTCGATTCACTTTTTGACAAATTGATGACATTCATTCTATATAACGAGCCAATAATAACTTACCCTGACTATCTATTTGATGAGGGTTTGGTACCCTACATGTCCTCTACAAATTCCTTCATGGGTTTCTTATATGACTTCTAATAGTAAAGAGAAGCTTCCACTAAAGTCCTCTGTGTGTCATGTAATGATAATGACTTTATATGGGTAAACTATGATGATAACACTAAGATAGACATAGATATCTCATGAAGAGAATCATAACGGAGTATCTTGTGGATTAATTTTTAAACTCATTTTGTGAGGAGATCTCTACATGGGTATTGACTAAAAAGAAAATTCTAATGACCTTTTTCATGCTAGATAATAAGACAGAGTCTACAATTAAATAGTTTATAAGATAACTAGATGACTCGTTCATAGAGCTGATACCAACCAAGTGTAGTGCTCAAGGCTAATATTATCATTTGTCAGGAGAAGCATTATTCATATAAGGTTCGTAGGACCTGTATTAGTCAAATGGCAAGATTGAATATCCTCAAGAAGTTTCAAAACGGTTGGAGAATGCATTATAGAAAGACATTTCAATCTAGAAGAGAGCAAAGACTAAAATAAATAACCTATTGTGGCATCTCATGTCTAGTGGAGGTATTGATGTGGAAGAAGTCAATGAGAGAGCCATTTGCTCAGTACATCCAAACAAAGGGCTAAATTGAATGGAGTGCATGAGTGCTCTTGAATATTCAACTAAATGATATGATTTGATGAGCTACTTGATGCAAAAAAGGAAGTTAATTGCTACAGAATCAGGGCATTCAAGTGAGCTTCCTTTCCTTTTATTTTAGTCCCCAAGTTGTACATGTTTGATTTTTTTATGTATGCTTAAGACTATGCTTTTTAGATGTATCATTTTGTGGATGTAGAACACATTGTCTCATCGAGCAATAAAGGACTACAAGTGGACAAGTGATTGAAAGCTTTGAAGTTTGACCCTCTAAACTCTTGTATTGAACATTATTGATGACATTAATACCAGTCTAAACATAATGAGACCCAACTAAAATCAAACATGAGCATGCATGACAATGTCACAAACTAAGAACATCAAACTTTGGCCATGAACCCAACACATGAAGAAACAAAATTAGAACACAAAATAATTCAAATAAATCACAAATAATTAATCAAAACACAACAGATGCATTTATTTCATTTGTTACACATTGTAGGAGATGCATTTAAGAGGTGAAAGCTGAAGGAGATTTTGTCAAAGCATATTTTAACTTTGTAATAATCGTGAAATGAAAGAGACAACACATTGTAGTACTCTATCATGTTTTTCTCAAGAACATCTATTTCCTTTGTACAACTTGTGGTTATGTAATTTATTACTCATTGTAAGAGATGCATATGAGGGGTGAAGGTTGTTGGAGATTATGTCGAATTGCCTTTGACTTGTAGCTATGTCAACTATTACTCATTGTAAGAGAAGCATTTGAGGGGTGAAGGTTGATGGAGATTGAAAAGTAGATAATTGAAGTAATCAATTGTCTAGTTGTCACCCATTTTTTTTAAGGTTGATGGAGATTGAAAAGTAGATAATTGAAGTAATCAATTGTCTAGTTGTCACCCTTTTTTTTAAAAAAAAAAGATTATATTTTATCATTCGGATTTAAATCCTAAACCCATAACAAGTTAGTAACTATTTGATCTAATCTTTAAACCCATGTCCTTTTACCCAAACATAAATTCAAAACTCCACCTTAGACGTGAGATTTAAACCCAAAACTCGAACCTGCATTTCTTTAAGATATATGTTAGCCAGTCTGGTCTAAACCTAGACCCAACTTGCTAACTCGTATCACCCAATTTTTTTTTTGTGTAACCCAGGTGAGACAACCGAGTCGTTGCTTCAGAGGTCGACCGAACTGCTTCGACCGTTCGACTTTCACTTACGATGAGGATGGCGTACAACAGCTTCCGACCACGACCGCAGAAGATTCAGGTAGACTGCATGAGAATCTGATGAGCGGCATCAGACGACTGGTAGGTTATAGAGCTGGATTTCGTCAGGTGGTGGTTGAACCTTTGACAGCGTGGGCGACCACCAGGCGGCGGTGGGGATTTCCAACAAAAGGCATGGATTGACCGGCAGCACTCATCCTCCAACGAGTAGATTTCCAACGATGAGCAAAGGAAGCATGGTGGCAGGCGACGTCACGTGGAAGGCAAGCGACTGGGCGGCAGGCTCAACGGGTGACCAGCGTGCAGCGGTGTGGCTTCCAGACTTGAACGGCGTGAACAACCGGTGGACTGCAACACTCCACCGGTCAGGGATCATCATTTCCTCTCCAACGGGCAGCAACATGCAAGCAGATCTCCCCTCTTCTATTTAAACTCTCATCGACGAAGAACTAGGCAAGCTAAAAACTTACAAATCTCTAAGCAATCCTTGGTCGATTTGAGCACGAATTGACCCTGCACTTAAGCTCAAAAGATCTCCCAGTTTCCTGGTGAAGTGATTTCCTGACATGCCGGATCAAGCATTCGCCGTTGTCTACTCATGCAGTCATTTGCTCCCCAAGTTCTTAGATCGGTTCCCCGGTCTCCTATGGTTCCGACGAGCCCAAGCTCGACTGGTGCTGTGACTCCCACCGGCCGAAATCGATAGATCTCCTACCACTGGTCCGTTCCCTGCAATAACCCTCCCCTGTTCGCACGAAGGAGGAAGCACAATCTGCATCGACTATTCTTCTGCACGACGCTATCTCCACCGACAACCATTCACTGAGATATTACAAAGCCGTGACCCTGGATGTGTTTCGGATCCAACGGACCACAGCACGACTGGAGCCATGACTAGAGTCGGCTGGAGTGGTGAGTTTTCCAGCCGCATGTCCCTGTGTGGCATTCCCCTAACAGAATACCCCTAACAGAATACCCCCACAATTTTTCCTCCTGAATGCAAATCTTGAATTTCAAATTTTGAATTTTGGCTTCAAAACTCTCTATAAATACCATCACAATCTTCTTTCTTGGGCCTGAACCAACCATAGAGGAACCCCTTATGCTTCTTCACTTGAATTTTTTTATTTTTCCTTAGTTATTTCTTTCAATTTTTTTCTTCTTCTCCAACCTCGGTAGCAAATCTTCACCAAGTCCAAACTCTTCAAGAGAGCACAAGGGGATCTCTTGGAGGGACATTTTCATCATCTTTGAACTTCATCAAAAGTGATCATAAGATCATTCAAAGGAGGAGGCTCATCTATATTCAAGGTATGTAATCCTCTATTTTTATTCTCATTTCCTCTTGCCACCTCCTCATGACCGTGCAAAAAAACTCAAATGATTTCTTATCTGGAATCGAGAGCTATGTCATGAGTGTACCAGAAGTATAAGCAAGGTGAAACAAATGTCATGTTTTCATTTATTCCTCAAAAATATGCTTGCTATGATGCTTTATTTATTGTTTATGCCTGAGATGATGTCCATGTATGATGGATTACTTTTCTTTTAATTAATGAGTAAATGCCCGGCGAGAATGAGTGTTTGGTTTGGGATTTCCTTGTTTTTATGTTGATTTTTGAGGTTGAGACTTGTCCAACCCGGGAAAGCCCCTCACGAATTTGTACATGCTAATATACATTTTCATTTCATTCTTATATTGAACTTATTTCTTAATCACCCGATTAGGGATCCCAATGAGTGTTTTCTTACATTGCTTTTCATTTCATGAATGTTTGATTTTCTTCCATACCCAATGGTGGGAGAACTAAATTTTCTTGTGATAAACATTATTTTATGTTCACACATCAAATATTTGAAATCATATTTTTCAAAGATTTTCAAAAGCAAATACCCTTTTTAATGCGGCTTTGGAGACTTAGCCTAGGTTCTTGCATGAGTCTAAGTTCCTCTCTGACCTACATAAAAGTCGAAGTTGGATATTATTAAATCATCTCTTGATTTCATTTTCATAAAGACATATACGTATATACATTTTATATATGTATACATGTACATGAGTACCTTTGTTTTTTTTTTCTCTCTTTATGAATTAACATGTTCCTTTCTAAATTCTTATGCACATACATATATAAGTGAATACATGTATGTGTGTTTCATTTTTTCTTTTTCTCTTTCTCTTTAAAACCTCTCTCTATCTCCTTCTAAAATCTCATTCTATTTCTCTATTCGATTTAAACTTCTTTTTCACAAGCTTTTATATATGTATACATTACATATATATATATATATATAAGTATGTTTATGTGTACGTATCTTTCTCTCGTTTAAATCATTTGTTTTGTGGTTTTCAAAATCTCATTCTCTCTCTTTTTCTCTACATTCCTCTTACATTCAAGTCTTTCCTCATTGAATATTTTTCTCCCAAGCTCTTTTTATTTACCAACTTTACTAAGATCAAAGCTTAAGCAATAACCCAATATTGTATTCATGTTTGATGGTCTACAACCTTATTGTATTGTTAAAAACTTTTTTTTTCTTCATAAAAATATTTATGACAATTATAAAAACAAAAATCTTAGATGTATGTAGGGATGTCAATGGATCGGATTCGGATCGGATACATCTTTAATCATATCCGCTTTTTCGGATATTCATATTTCTGATTCGGATTCAGATTCAAATTAGAATAAAGCAAAGTCATATCTGAATCCGAAATCCGATTTTACAATCCGAATCCGATCTGAATCCGATTTTTATATTTATATATGAATCCGAATCCGAATTTTGAACCAGATTTTGCCATTTTCCAAGTATTAGATAGAGGATATTTGTCTAAAAATGAATCTGATCTGAATCCGATCCTATATTCATGTATATCTGAATCCGATCGGATGTCATTTATTAAATCCGAATCCGATTCGATTTCTTAATCGGATATTAAATTTTTATCCATATTCGATTTTTTCGGATCGGATTGGTCGGATATCCGATTCAAATCGGATATATTGACATCCTTAGATGTATGTGGTGGTAGGAATGCTTTTAGATTAATTTTATGGTAGGAATAAATGATTTCATTTTAAGCATGTATGATTAATGCATTCAAGCTCACTTAACATCACTTATGGTCACAAGCACATCTCTAAAAGAACTTAAGTAAGATGAGATAGAGCTCCAATTAAGTAGTAACCGAATTAGAGCAAAACCTCAAATCTACTTAAAGTCTTTAGGGAACACTAGATCCTCTTCAAAATGATTTCCCAAGCTTTCAAAATGATATTTGTAAAGATTTCTCAATTCAAGTTTTTCTCAAATCAAAATGTTTTACATTTTCAAATGATTCTTCAAGAGCTTTTTCAAAAGTTTGAAAAATCAAATCTTCAACATTTTCTTAAACATAACACCACATTTATAATAAAAAAGATGTTTAAGCTAAAACAAAATGCATCATGAATAAACATAGCCCTTGGATTGATTACTCTCAGTAAAGGCACTGGGAATGGTCGATCCTTGTGTCAACAGGCGAGTCCCTTTCTCTTATTTTCAAAATAAAACCTCATTTTTCTAGAGCACTCTAAAAACCAAACCAAAATTTTTTTTGGGGATGCGAACAACGTGTTAGTGTGAATTATGGATTATAGAAGACATCTTCTCCCAAAAAAGCTATAATTAATAACTGCATAAACAACTTATGTAAGCCAATCTTTACTACCAATGACAATCAAATTTGAAATGACAAACCACAATCCTTGATTTCTCAAAGAGAAGCATGAACAAATGATTAAATTGCTGCCCAAATTTAGATTGTTTCACATTGAAAACTTATTTATTAAAATTAACATACTTGTGAAGATTGAATTAAGTTTTTGTCATTTCATGGTTGGACTTGTTATAGATAGCAACTTGTAATATATATAGTATGTTACATGCACTCATTTGATTTATAAAATTATGCAATAGATGTTTCTACAATAGCCAATCACCTATTACTACAAGATGTAATCAATACTTGACCATTGAAGTTCATATAGAATTGGAGTTCTAGGAAATCTTACCTATGTTGACCAGTTCGTAGATCTCATATCCCAAGACCCAATTTCTATCCTAAGCTTACGAAAATCAATCTTGATAACGTAAGCTATTAGGTGCATGCATCATATAGGCAATGATGTATACATAAATTAATGATGATTAAGGAATCGAACAAAATCTATCTCAAGGTGATTCTTGTTTTTAAAACCCTAATATTTGATGATCTCCTTGGAACTTTGTCTAAACTGATGTTTTCTAAAAGTTAAGGCACATTTACTTTCAAATGTGCTTAAGTTGAGGATGAAATTCAATCACATAGAAATTAGAGTTCAGTTTAGTCACTGATCTCGATAAATGTACTAATAAAGATGAAACCACGTATTGACATGCAGGGTCCCATCTATTAATTTTCTCACATAATCTAACTGTTCATCTAGAGTCTGTACAGTCTTTTACTTTTCGCTATGTACTTCCTTTGCCTACGTTGAGTTTTTGCTTATGCTTGTTCACTTGTAAGACAATACCCTCCCACTGGCCTAAGTGTCATGTTTAGGATTCTGTGTTTTGAGTGGTTGGTATTTGAATCCTTGTATGCAGCTTCGGTCAACCCTATGTAAGCAAGTTTAGATTATTCTCCTTTCTTATCTCTCTCATGATGTACAAGCTTTCCAAAATGAATACATCACGAGTTTTCTTTATTCACACTCTGCTTTCTTTATGCACTTTGGTTTCTAAAAAGATCTTTGCACCCCTTTCGATGGTTTGAAGGTTGACGACAAATAGGTTATTGTCGTGCTGCATGGATTGAAATTGTCAGCCCGTGACAACTGGTATCACAGCCACGTTTGGCTCAGTCTAGGGAAGTGGTCGAGTAGATCGACACGCCGATGAGCGTTGATTGAGGAGGACATATTGGTGACTCAATACAATCTGCAAAATGCCAAGGGCAAGAGAATGATCCAGTCTGATGAGATGATCACATCCCATGGTCAGGAAGACCTGATCGGAGTTGTGAACGAGCTCATTGCTGGCATAGCCACTCAAGATGAAGCGTTGGGCAATGCAGCCGAGTCCTTCGAGGAATTGAGGGACAAAGTGAAGAGCATGTGGGAACAGATGGTCGACCTTATGGCCATGAAGTCACTTGTTGATAAAGTGACCACACCTCAAGTTGAAGTTAAGGAACTTCAGGCAAAGAACCACATGCTACAACGATAAGTTTTTGTAGGTGGAGGTGTTGATCGACCATCAAGGGTCGACGTTCAATGACCAGTAAAATACAATGGGAATCAGAATAGTTGAGTGATTGACAACTTTTTATTCCAACTGAATACTACCTGGACCTTCAAGGTGTTGTGGGAGATGACCTCCAGGTCAAAGCTGCAGTCATGTTACTTGAGGGTGATGTTCTTGCTTGGTGGAGGTGAAAGCAGCTTGACATTCAAAAGGAGATATGTAAAATCGACACTTTCGAAGACTTTCAGTGAGAGTTGAGGAATTATTTCATGCCCCTGAATGTAAGATAACATGCTTATCGGATGGTCAGTGAATTGAAACACACAGGATCCTTGCGAGACTATGTGAGGACCTATCAAAGGCTCATGTTGGATGCACCAGATATGCCAGAACAAGTTAAACTTAACTAGTTTATTATGAGGCTTCAGCCGTGGGCCTAATCGAAAGTGGAAATGGGTAATCCAGAAACTTGGAGGATGCTTATGTGATAGTTGAGTGCTTGGTCGATACCCAGTGCAAGAGGTACACTAACACCTTCAAGTCTTCGAAGAAGCCTAACCATGGAAGAAAGAAAGAAGATCGACATGACCATAAAGGTGAATCATCGACCCAGCACTAAGTTGATAAGAAATATCTCTTTCGCAAGAACAATAATTTCCAAAATAAAGGGGTAACTTGTTGGTTCTACAGAGAGAGACACATAGCCAAACAATGTCCAAAGTGTCTCGTAAAAGACAATAGACAAGTTAATGCTGCAGTTGTAGATGCCAATGCTGAAAGAGCACAGTCGCACATGGGAGCCGTTTAGATGCTCAATGCTATGAGGACTCAAGTAGCATCAAACACAATGGTGAATTCAAAACTGATGTACTTGGATATTACTCTGAGGGGTAAGTCTATTGTGGCCATGGTAAACTTTGGGGCAACGCACAACTTCGTTTCAAGAGAAGAGGTGGAGAAATAGAGATTGAAGCTTGAGCGTAGGTAGAGAACCTTGAACTCTGTGGCCAGATCTATCCTTAAGAAGCAAAGGGTGTAGCCATCGAGATTAGGAGTTGGGCTGGCACTACAAACTTCTCAGTTGTACCCCTAGATGAATTCAAAGTAATTCTTCGTATGGAGTTCCTTCGAGGTCAGAATGTTATGATGTTGTCAAAGTTCAACTCATTGATATTGATGGAACCTGACTATACACATACAATTCATTGCTATTCTGTTAGTGGAAAGTCACATTTTATGTTGTTTGCTATGCAACTAAAGAAGGGCGTGAGACACAGAGAACAGACATTTCTCGTGTCCATCCATGCAAAGGTAGAAACCAAGTTGATTATCATCCCATCGGCCCTAGTTCCTTTGTTGAAAGAATTTCAGAAATTAATGCCACCTGAACTACCAAGGTGGTTACCGCCGAGACGGGAAGTAGATCATCAGATTGAACTAGTCCTTGGAGATAAACCCCCGGCCATGGTTCCTTATCGTATGAGACCGGCTGAATTGAAGGAATTGCGAAGACAACTCAATAAGATGTTGGAGACAGACCTCATCCGACCATCTAAGGCACCGTTCAGAGTGCCAGTGTTATTTCAAATGAAGCAAGATGACTCAAAGTGTCTATGCATAGACTACCATGCATTGAAGAAGGTGATGGTCAAGAGCAAATACCCTTTACCACTTATTGCTGACTTATTCAATTAGTTGGGCAGTGCACAAATATTTTCAAAATTGGACCTTCAATCTGGTTATTGGCAAGTCAGGATAGTCGAAAGAAACGAACTGAAGACAACTTGTGTCACCTGTTGTGGTGCTTTTGAATTCCTAGTTATCTCATTCGGGTTGGTCAATGCCCTAGTGACCTTGTCAACATTGATGAACAAGATCTTTTACCTATACCTTGACAAGTTCGTGGTGGTCTATCTTGATGACATTGTAGTCTTTAATAGAACATGGAGGAACATGTCAGTCATCTGTAGATGGTGTTCCAAATATTAAAGGAAAGTGATCTTTATGTGAAAAAGGAGAAGTGTCTCTTTGGCCAACAAGAGATCAGCTTTCTCAGCTATGTTGTAGAGGATGACCAGCTACGAATAGATATTGAGAATGTGAAAGTCATCTAGGAATGAAAGTTGCTGCGACAGTGCCTGAATTGTAGTCGTTCCTTGGCTTGGCAAATTATTACAGACGATTCATCGAGGGGTATTCTTTGGTTGTTGCTCGCTCACTGACTTTCTCAAGAAGAACACCACCTGGGCTTGGATGCAGTCTACTTAGGATGCTTTTGAAGGATTAAAGAGAGCTCCTATGAAAGAGCCTGTACTTTAGTTGTTTGATTAGTTGAAGCCTTTTAAGGTCCATACTGATGCTTCTAACTTTGCTATCGGTGGAGTATTGATGCGAGAGGGTCATCCGATCGCTTATGAGAGCCAGAAGTTGAAGGAAGCGGAAAGGCGCTATAGACGCTATACTGTGCACAAACGTGAAATGACTACAATCATGCACTGCCTTTGCATATGGAGTCATTATTTGCTGGGAATTCAGTTCATTGTAAAAATTGATAATGTAGCCACAAGCTACTTCCAAACTCAGAAGAAGCTATCTCCGAAGCAAGCTCATTGGTAGGAATTCTTGGTCGAGTTTGACTTTGCTTTAGAGTACGAGGCAAGGAAGACCAATGTCGTTGCTGATGCGTGAGTCGAAAGGTGAAACTTGCGGCAACTCGAGTAGAGTCCTCTGAACTACGACTGGAGGGTGCTCTTCTTGAGCGCATTCACAAAGAGATGTTGCAGGACCCGATGACACAACACTTGGTGGCCTTAGCTGAAGCAAGGAAGACTCGAAGGTTCTGGTTGTGAGACAGACTCCTCCTCACCAAAGGCAGACATGTATTCTTGTCACAATGGGGCAACCTTCATTGGAGCTTTTAAAGGAGTGTCATGATACCCTATGGGTAGGCCATCCTGGCCAGAGCGAACCTTAGCATTCCTTGAACGTGGATATTATTGGCCACAAATGTGGGATGATGTCAAGGCCTACGTGAAGACATGCCTCATCTACCAGCAAGATAAGGGGATGAATCAGAAGCTTGCCGGCCTACTAGAACCGTTGCCTATTCTAGAACGCCCATGAGAAAGCCTTTCCATGGACTTCATCGTGAGTCTATCAAAAGTAGATGGCTATAGCTCTATTCTTGTTATTGTGGATATGTTTTCAAAGTATGCTACCTTCATCCCAACTTCAAAGGAATGTCTAGTAGAAAATATGGTAGAGTTGTTCAT
Source organism: Nymphaea colorata (assembly GCF_008831285.2). Lineage (NCBI taxonomy): Eukaryota > Viridiplantae > Streptophyta > Magnoliopsida > Nymphaeales > Nymphaeaceae > Nymphaea > Nymphaea colorata. The sequence continues at coordinate 12,988,058 of NC_045143.1, forward strand.
AAATAACATAGTCAAGTATTGGGGTATGCCGAAGAGCATTGTGAGTGACCGCGATGCTTGCTTCACAAACAAGTTTTGGTGTAAAGTATTTTGTTTGCTCGACTCAGACTTGTTGTTTTCCACAAGTTTCCACCCACAAACAGACGTCAAATGGAGTGTATCAATGCTTTGTTGGAACAGTACTTGCGGCACTTAGTCATCGCAAACCAGAAAAATTGGTGAAGTTGCTCGACGTCGCCTAATTCTGCTACAACTTGCAAAAGAACGAGTCTTCTGAGCATAGTGGACAACAACCTCTGATGCCACACACTCTTGCTGCTCAAGAAAAAGGAAGATCTACATTTGTCTACCAGTTTGTCAGAGATTGGCAGGAACAGACGGAACTCACCAAGGCATTCTTGCATAAGGCTGCCAAAAAGATGAAAAAGTTTGTTGATAAAGATTGAAGACCGGCCAAATTTCAAGTTGGAGACAAGTCCTCGTGAAGCTATACCCTGACTGCATGAGTATCTTTTGTGGATGATATTGTGCACTGATTCAGAAGTATGAAGAGTCATTCACTGTGGCCAAGAGAATTGGGAAGCTGGTGTACAACTAGATTTGCTGCCAGACTTCAAGGTGCATCCAATGTTTCACATATGCAACCTAAAGCCATTGTATACCGATGCCGAGATTTGGAGCGGAGCCAGCCACAACGAGAGCCAATCCTACAAAGGGCCCCTATAGGTAAGCGGGCAGCTGACAGACTGCTGGAGTAAATTCTTCGACACAAGATCAACTATCTTAGAAAACCAAAAAAAATACTGTCAAGTGGGCATAGGAGAGTAAATTCTAAGAAAAATGTTCAAAGAATGCAAGAGATGAGATACTTGATCATAAGAAGAGAGAGAAAGAGATCTTGAAAATCATAAAATAGAAGTTTTAAAAGAAAGAGAGATATGCATTCATATACATTTACATATGTATATATGTATATTTAATATGTATAGGTACATATATGTAAGTTTATGAAAATGAGGTTTGAATCTAAATAGAGAAAGAAAATGAAACTTTCAAAAGAAAGGGAGATAGAGAAGATGCACATACATATGTATATACAATAACATACACACATATATAGAAGCTTGTAAAAATAATATTGACTTGAATAGAAAAAGAGATTTTAAAGGAAAAGAAATGGAGAAATATAGATATATAATTTGTAGATGAAGACATTGGACTTGAAAAGAGAAAAAGATTAGAGAGAGAGAAAGTAGGAGATTCATATATATATATATATATATATATATAATATGTATATACATGTATGTCTTCATGAGATTAAAGATAAGTTAAAACATCCGACTTCAAGTTTGATGTAGGCCGGAGAGGAGCTTGGACTCATGTAAGAGTCTAAGCTAAGTCTCCAAAGCCATATTAAAAAGGATTCTTTTGAAAATATTTTCAGAGAAAATAAAGTAACAAGAACAACACTATATTCAAGAAAAAAAAAAACACTATTTAATCATAAGATGAAAGATTACTTCACCTTATGCTCTCGGTGCACTTAAAAATAACCTCTTGACTATAAAATAGAGATTTTAGGACTATCTTTTATGGCCATGGGGGAGATGAAAAAGGGAGAAAATAAAGTAACAAGAACAACACTATATTCAAGAAAAGAAATAACAATAACAACAAGAATATATTCATGAATAGAAAGAACAACAATTAACAAGAATATATTCAAGAAAAGAAAGAACATAATTTAATCATAAAATAAAATAACCTCTTCTCTCATGCTCCTAGTGCACTCTAGCATAGCCTCTTGACTCTGAAATAGAGAGTGAAAGCTATCTCATATGGTAATTGGGAGATGAATAAGAGAGGAAAGAAAATAGGAGAGAAATGAGAGAGATGATGATTACATACCTCTAAATGAGAAATGACTTAGGGAAAATGAGCAACCATGTTTGAAATAATCTTGAACTCACATTGAATGAAACTCCAAGATGAGTCCTCCAAGAGATCTTTGGTGCTACCTTGAAGAGTTGTAGTTTGCTCCAAGTTGGAGAGAAATGAAAAGAGGAAGAGGGAAAGAGAGAGCGCTCAAGAGAAACTCTAAGTCTTCAAGTAAAAATGTACTAGAGTTTCTTTCAAGGGCCAACTCTTATCCAAGAGGGGATTGTGGGGGTATTTATAGAGAGTTTTAGATCAAGAACTCAAAATTTGATTTTTTTTTATTTTCCCAATATTTTCATCCGAATTTCAAAGAATTTTGAATTATTTTTAAAATTTTTAAGGAAAATAGGTTTTGACTAAGTGAGATTGACCACTAGCCCTGCAAATACCTCTTTGGGGCATGGGCAGGGCTATGCCCACTCAAAATGCCAAAAACACCATCCAAAGGGCTTCTTTTTTCACAAAAAAGGATGAAGGGGGGTTTTCGATGCTGCCAAACGCAGCAGCGTCTGGCGCCAGCACGCGGCAGCGCACAACACGTGCTGCACGCTTCAACGATGTAGGCGATCGCCAATGCAATCGCACATGCGCGCGTTGCACGGCGCGCGGTCGCGCTGGCACAGAAAACCTTCTATTTTTTATTTTTTATTGTTTTTTGAAATAAAATTAAATTAACGTTAATAAGATAAAATGCCTTGAAACCCCCTTTTTTATTTAAAATATGTTGAAAATCGATTTTTTCGATTCATTTTAGGCTTTCAAAAACACACGATGAGAGGTCTTTGCATGTGCACGCGGTGCTTATAGCACCAGACTGTTGTTTTGGATTTTGAGTTTCACATGATCGATTCAGATCTAAAATTGAGTTTTGGATCTGAAAATTGGATCTTAGATTTGAATCTTGCATCTAAATTTGGGTTTCGTGCTTGGGTAAAATAACATAGTCTTTTTTTAAAAAAAAATTGGGATGATTACACTACCACGATGCAGTTGGCACCGAGGACGATGCATGATTTGAAGGGAAGAACATGTTTCTCTGCATCTAGAGTCTGTACAGTCCTTTGCTTTGCTATGTACTTCCTTTGCCTATGTTAAGTCTTTGCTTATGCTTGTGCACTTGTAAGGGAGTACCCTCCCACCAGTTTAAGTGTCATGTTTGGGATTATGTGTTTTGGGTGGTCGGCATTTGAATCCTTGTATGCAGCTTCGACCAACCTTATGTAAGCAAGTTGAGATTATTCTCCTTTCTTACATCTCCCGTGATGTAAATAAGCTTTCCAAGATGAATACATTAAGAGTTTTTTTTATTTCACAGTCTGCTTTCATTATGCACTTTGCTTTTCAAAATGATTTTTGCGCCCCTTTCGATGGTTTGAAGGCTTATGGCAAATAGGTTCTTGCCATGCCGCATGGACTGAAGTTGTCAGCCAGTGACACTAACAAAGGCAAGTACAATTTTTTCTATTTTATAGTCTACATGTGAAATGCAAAAATTTTACGTGTAAACAACAATGTTCAATTTAATTGTAACTGCATGAGTATATTCAATTATGCTAATTTATTTAAGCCATTTAATCTTATATGCACATAGTCAAACTAATTTTCAAAACAAACAAGTGAACAAAGTAGTAATCACAGGAAGAGGGTAGACATATAGTTTATTCAAACAATTTGAACTTAGCCAATTATTTGTTTCCATCATTTTGTAATTAATCCATTCTCATACAAGATATATTTGTGTTCACAATATCTTATTTCCTACTATTTGGAATTCTTTTTAGTCATACATAGGTGTCTCATATTGCCACCACTAGATGCACTTCGTTGTGTTGTTTGTCTATTCATCTTCAATTTGCCATGTTTGAATTATGTCTCTTCATTTTTTTGTCATTGGCAACATCATATATGCATACCGCCTTGCCATCCCCAGATCTGTCATCCACCTTTTTAGTTGGTCATCCTTCTCATAACTGTTTTTTCTTTTCTGGCCTATATCATGCAGTGTTTCATCATTTAGTGCAAAAAAAGAGGTATGCATTTGTTGAGTCACTCAACATAAAGCTGCATATATGTGGTCTATTGTTTCTGGTTTTTGTGCTCTGCATAAGAAATTCACTAATAAGGAAGAAATTTACAGCACTTCGTGATATATGAATATAGGGGATTGAATCAGTTGAGCTATCGATCATCAATGACGTACAGCTAGATGGACCAATTGTCACTAGGTAGTGAACTTCACCATTAATCTTATATCTGAGAACTTGATGTGAACTTATCCCGATAAATCGTAAAGCCACTACATTTACAGCCCTCATCAACTTAAAGCTATGTGCCAATGGCCATTTGTTCCACTGTTCGGTTTGGTGAAGACTCATATTCTCAATATAATCTTTCATTTGACTATTATAAATATTAACATCTTGTTTCCTTATGCTACACTAACATTTTCTATAATGTTGCATAATATCTTGTGTGGTGTAGATGGCGTTTCTAACATTATGGAGGACAACACAAATTTTGGCCATCTTCATTCTAGAATTTGACAACAAAACGATCATATTTTACAAGCTACTAAAATTGGTGACCAAATGCATCCTAGATTTGCACATTATTTTCAAATAATTGTAAATGAATTTAGGTGATGTAACATATACTCGTGCATTTGAGATGCCCATGAAGACAAATTAATTTGACTATAGAATGTTTCATATATATGTTCAAAGAGTATGGTGGGCCCAACCCAACATAGATCACAAGCTTAAGACCTTGAACCCTATTGCTAATGGTGATTTGGGGGCAATGACTACTTTAGGGCAAAGCAGGTGACTACTCATGAAGATTAGACAATGCTTGTTGTCAACATAAAAAATGACCAATTTGAGCTGTGAAGTGCTGGAGTAACCTTATATAATAAGGATATTGATTTGGATAGGCTTATAGAAAGGAATGTGTTAGGGTTGTCTACAGGTACTTGTAGTCAACTTTTGCGAGACAAACCTATGAACTTATACCTGAATTTTGGAGGCAATTATGTGATGCACTACTCCAGTAAATTGTCGAAATGGATGATAAAAAAACAAGGCATAAAATTTTGATATCCTAACCGAAATCGTGCAATATTCAAAAGTTTTATTATGTTGAATATAATTAGATTATGATAATGAAATAGCCATTTTTTGGAATACTGCCTTTTTTCTCGTTATCTTTATTTATGGACTTGAACCTAGTGTCTTCCTTTTGAACTAACACTTGCACAAGCTAGGTTTTGCCCACACATTTTGGCGTGAAAGATTACAATTAGTAACAACAACTAGTGCATATAGAACACCAGCTATTGTATTCAACATAGTGCTTGTTATCAATCTTCATTGCTGATGGTATTCTTAACTCATTGTTGATGGTATGCTCTGTTGGTTCACTTGAACGAGGCTACAAGAAAACCTAAGGATTTGATCATTTGAGTAGCTGGGGGCATAGCCATCCTTCAAGTTTTATACAGAAGAGAAAACAAAGGGATAGCACAGGCAGGTTCAACTGGGAATAGAATCATCATTGAGGGGTTCTACTCGGGAAGGGCGGGTTCATCCTTCAAATCATGTGGTAGGGGGCCTGGCTCGTGGGTTCCATGTTCCATCTGGGCAACCTATCAGATGGGGATGTGGCATTTATTGATGGTCCATTGAATTGGTTTTACACCAAGACACCTTGTTCAATCCCTTTCAAGGTAAGGATGATGTTTTTCCTTACCATGTTTGACTGAAAGTCCTGTGGCGGATCCAATTAATCCCAGGGTCAAAAGGTATTTTTTAGTCCAAGCCGGGTCCCGACATTGGACAAGTTACCAATCCGATGTGTGGACGCCCCTGCGGTGAGCGCTGGCCGGTAGAGGAAGGGACCTCTTTCGGCCAAGGACATGAATGGGATGACTCAACGGTCATTTCCCCTTCCTAGAGCGAATGGTGTGACGGGTCGGGGAGACAGAGGGTGGTGAGGTTGCCCGCATATCTCTAAATCTTAGGCGGCTGGACCGATCAGCCGGATTGTCCGTCCTTCTGTTCGCTTCGCCATGTCGAAGAGGTAACCCGACACATTCCCCAACGTCCGAAGTTCCGATTGTTCTTTATGACTTCGCAACTGTTATCGCTTCGTGATTCTTGTTTCAGTCATTCTGCCGCCTTGATATTGTTCACCTTCCGAAAGGTCAATATGTCATTTTGTTTTGGCATCTCTCTTGCATGTGATTGGTTTATGATAAGAGTATTCTTTCCTTCTTTGAAATTTTCAAGGTTGGGTGTATAGTTAAAATTTTGCCTTCATTTCAGGCGGCTTGATTTTGATTTCTCTTGATTTCTTCTGTTGCGGATTCTTGTGGTTTCTTTTTTTGCTGTAGTGGTTGAGTCTTTTGACAGAGTTTTCCACCCTCCCTGGCTCCTTGATTCTGGTGATAATTGAAAGAACTGTGTTTTGGGGTTGCCTCTTTCTTTCTTTTCATGTGTTTTACTTTTAGGCAGGGGGGGTGCTTTGGTGGTTCAGTTTCTTGTACGATGGTTAAATTTCTTGTTGTATAACAATTTCAATGGTAATAGAAATGTCAAAGTGATCGCTTAGGCACTTAGCCCATAAAAGAAAAGGGAAAGGATACTAGACTGGGAAATCATGGAAATTGCTATTCAATATCCTTGCTTTTGTCATTTTAGTTCCAGTGTTCATGTTGAGGCTCGAATACGTGAGAGCTGCCTAACAAAAATGTCAAATTCTTCCTTGTTGAATGCTAAATGCATGTAGTGGGAGACCAATAATCACAACATGATGGTATTAAAGGTCGTACCTTTTTGTGGTGGCTCTTTAGTTATCCTGTAAGGGAACATACGACCTGGTTTGTGTTGTGAAGACTATTTGCTGCAGTTTCAAGATATCCTCCGTATTATTGTTAGGTGAAGCCATAGATTCCTGAGGCTTATCATCTTGCAATTGGGTGACTTGAAAGAGCTCATTTTTATTTAGCTTTATATAAAAAATTTCTTATTTTTTGCGCTCATATTACCGATTATATGTCTTAGCTCTTAAACATGCCATTCAAATTGTGACAAGAGGTAATCACAAAAATCAGACATAATTCCAAAATGCCTAAAAGAAGTTACGTGCTATTGCTGGTTAAATAAGTGACTTGAAAGAGCTCATTTTTATTTAGCTTTATATAAAATATTTCTTATTTTTTGCGCTCATATTACCGATTATATGTCTTAGCTCTTAAACATGCCATTCAAATTGTGACAAGAGGTAATCACAAAAATCAGACATAATTCCAAAATGCCTAAAAGAAGTTACGTGCTATTGCTGGTTAAATAAGTGACTTGCACATCTAAATAAGGTTGATTGGAGTGTGATTCCTTCTGATTTTACTGGCTTTGTAACCTCAAAAGTTGTAGTTGGATGGAATTTCCTGTTTTTTACTGGTCATTTTTTTCATAAAGGTTATTGCTTGGCATGTGTTTGAATAATTGACTTTACGACGATTATTTCTTGGGATTCTATCTGCTGAACTAGTAAAATAATTTACACTGCTTGATGTTTAGGACCTGTAATAAACCATGTATGGAGGCATAATAAGGTTATAGGTACTGCCATATCAAGGACTCATTAACACTCACCGGATGATGCCAATCATGTTGATTCCAGTTTTCCACCTGGAAGTTACTGTACTTTCTTCTTTCTTCGTTATCTTCCATGACCAGATTGCTTTTTATTTCAGAATCCTCTGCAAGTATTTTGCACATGGGGCTTGCTTGAAGGGAGAGCACTGTGAATTTTCTCATGATTGGAAGGATCAAGCAAACAATGTGTGTTCAAAGTTTTTGAAATTACTTTGTTCGGTGCCGTGAAAAGCAATTAGTTGCTTGTTTCCTTTTTTTTTTTTTTACTTTGTTTGCTTATACATATCTTGCGTTGCACCTTACTGTAACAGGATTGGTTCTTGTTTGCAGATTTGTACCTTCTATCAGAAAGGTGTATGCTTCTATGGAAGTCGATGTCGGTATGATCATGTAAAAGCATCTCGCCTCCAGGCACAAACCCACCTACCGTCTTCAGAAACATCATCTTCAGTTTCTCCCTCATCTTTGAACTCAAGATCAAGCCCAATTGCCATTTCCGTTGGTCCCATTCAAGATGTAAAACCTCCAGCGCTAGGGCACATAACAGAGCTTTCATATCTAGAGAACCATTTTTCTCCTTCTGATGGGCATATTTGGAGCCACACTTATGAAGACCCTTTTGCTTTTAACGTGGAGCTGGATTGTAGTTCCAGTGTTGCATCTGCATCTGATCAGCCTATCTGTGCTTTTGCTGCTGCTGGAAGCTGCCCTCGTGGAGACAGTTGTCCTCATGTTCATGGGGATTTGTGTGAAATCTGTGGAAAACATTGCTTGCATCCGTATAGGCCAGAGGAGAGAGAAGAACATATTCAACAATGCCAGAGAAATAAAAAGCATCTTGAAGCCCTGCGGAGAAGTCAGGAAATAGAATGTTGTGTTTGCCTTGACCGTGTACTTTCCAAACCTACACCTGCTGAGCGCAAGTTTGGCCTTCTCTCTGAATGTGATCATCCCTTTTGCATATCATGCATCCGCAATTGGCGAAGCAATTTTGCTACTTCTGGAATGGATGTCAATTCTACATTGAGGGCTTGTCCAATATGTCGCAAACTCTCATATTTTGTCATTCCAAGTGTCATTTGGTTCTCATCAGCAGAAGAAAAGCAAGAAATAATCAATAGTTACAAGGCAAAACTCAGGTATGTCATTTTTGTCCTTTTCTTTTCTTGCATCTGTACTTTCCATTAGGTTGTTATACTTTGCTTCTTATACTTTGAAGGATGTCATTGCTCTTTGTGAAGTTGTTTTAACCATAATTATTTGATTCAAAGCGGTTTAGCTTTAATTATGCTTTTCATATTCATGATTAAAGTAGTCCATGCATTCAAATGTTTCTGAGTTCTGGTTATAGATTTACCTCATTCACCGTATACTGTGCATGTTACTAGTTGTGTTTTAGCATCTGCATTCTTCGATTGAGTTTTCCTTTTTTATATTTTTTCTGTGTAGCTTAATTTTATTTCTGTATTTTCTTCTTTGTCCCATCTTATTTTTGGAGGTCGTTTGTCAATCTTTGCAGTAACATCCATTAACTGTTAGAGATATTAAACAGCTAGCCAAGAAGTCGATAACTCACATCAATGGCTGGTCCAGTTCTAAATGTGGAGCTAAGCCCCTTTTTACTTTACATATTCCTAGTGCATCCTTCCATAAATTCAGTGAACTTTTTATTTTTCACATACAACACACAAAAATATATATATATATATATATATATATATATATATATATATATTTATATATTAGAAAAACCTAATCGTGTTGGTTTTCATCTTAGACAACCATTTTAAACTAAAAGAAGGCTTGAATCCTTTAACTTTTACCAAATTACCTACTTGTCCATTTTTCCATTCACTCGCGACTAGTAACAATCGTAGTCATAAAGAACGTTTTGGAGTTTTAAACGGCGAGGTTTTTCTCAGGTATAATACTGCAAGCTTGAAAAAAATGGAAAAAATATGGTAAATTTTTAAAAATTTCAAAAAACTAAAAACGGGAGAAAAATAAAATAAGTGAGCAACTAATAACACAAACATCAAAAGATAAGTAAATTTGCAACAAATAAAAAATAGAAAATGAAAAAAACTGTTTGGCATTAAAAAAATGAAAAAAATAAAGTGAGAAAAATTGAAAAAAATGAGAAAACAGTTAAAGTTTTAAATGACAATTTAATTTATTACGTTTTTTTTGGAAAAACACGTTTTTTGTGACTATGATTGGAAATGAAGTTGTTGTTGCTGCAATCAACTGAGATGATAAAAATCACCAAAGTTCAATTGAACTTGCCTGAGCTTGGATGACTTGTGACTTGGCTAAGTCAGACAAGCTTTGGACAAGTCTCACTGAGTTTTGGATGTTTTGTATTCACCTATTAGGTTGGCCGGTACAGATCGAGTTGATATGAGTACGCTGAGTCACCAGGTTGACTTGGTGAGCTTTTAAACTTTGGAAGGTGGCCTTTTTTTCCCCAAGTACAAAGAGTGACTCTCTAATTATCCATGCACACAACACTACTCCCTATTCTTTCAGCCAAAAAGAGTTTTGGACAACTAAGAATTTTATTGTTAGACAGTATTTCTGTTTTTCCTTTTAAACTGATAGAGGGGACATGTATGGATGGGATTAGTCGACAACAGTTCCAGCTCTGGTGTTATTTTAATATATCAAGATAATTCTTTTTTGTTTTTCTTGTTTGATTAAGTTTTCATGGGAGTGTTTTTCTTATCTGAATTCTAAAATCAAGTGATAACTTTTTCTCTCAATTCAAAAGTCATCGAATTACTTTAAGTCAAATAAAATTTTAAGCTTTTCTGTTTCCTTATCATCACAAGAATGCTGTAACTCTCATTACTGGTATGCTTTCTCTGTATTCTGCATATATTTTTCAAGAAATTTATATGATTAGAACTTTTCATTGTTCAATTAAATTTACTGGAGTGTTATTGTTTACTTTAACTGAGGAAGGAACATCTTCGTGTGGGCCTTAAATTTTACCTTCATTCTCATTATATAACTCAACAAAAGTTCTAGTTAGTTACAGGGTGTAGAGGTAGTGCACCATTTTACAGGACCTGGACATGTTATGTTCTTCTAAAATCTGCACACTATTTTACAGGACCTGGACATGTTATGTTCTTCTAAAATCTGCTTATTGACGAATTCATCCTCAAATAGTTCACTCCACTAAGAGATGATAAAGTTTTTATACAACAATATATATGTAACTATGACTATAAATCAATTGTCGTCTGGCTTTAATTGATCAGTTTCTACTGTGACAGGTCTATTGACTGCAAGTACTTTGACTTTGGTAATGGATCCTGTCCCTTTGGAACTAGTTGTTTCTACAAGGTATACTGCTTTCCTCTATTTTCCTTGTCTTTCTTGGCTTAGGTTGTAGAGATCAAGTGATTCTTCTAGATTGACCAGCTTTACATCTTTTATAATGTTGTCAGAGTTGATGGTTTGTGGTCAGTTGTACTGTATGATGCATTATGTGGAGCTCATTGTCTTATTGCAAAAATGAGTAGCTATTGTAGGCAGTTTGAGACTTTTCAAGGTTACTTTGGGTTCTAATCCTCATGTTCCTGGTTGAAAGGCTGGTTGGCATTCATCTGGCATTGGTAATATAGTTTGGGTATACTTCTCAAGTCTCATACCTGGTGCACTCCTTGTATAGCTTAGACTCTTTGATATTGCGTACTCCAAATAAAATGCACTACTTATTAAAGTAAAGAATTAGTAAGATCAAGATCATTCAAATAAGGAATAGGAATGTAGATTATGGTTCCGATTTCAGTGTACCTACTAAACTTCCGTATGGCACTTAAGAAATTTGTACCAAGATCAAGGAATTAGAAATTATGCATCATTGGTGTTTGTGATTCTACTTGTAACTTTTCTTCTCGTAGGGCATTTGTATACATACTGAACTCTACTGTGAGGGGCCAAAAAGAGGTGGTCCCATTGGTTCTAGGAGCATGTGTCGATAGGTCAAATGAATGTCTTAAAAGTACATCTAGGACATTTCTTTAGTTTCGAAAGCATATTTTGAGATAATCTATCTCATGCATCTCATGAATCAAATAGAGGATCGGGTGTTTTGTCTCAACTATCTCGAACTTCCACTCAAAACTATCACACGTCTAGGGAACAACTAGGGAGAGAGTCACGAGACACACTATCTCTTGACTGGATGTTTGAGATGGGTTATCTCATGAAACTTGTTAAAGAGGGTTTTTGCAATATTAGAAAGTTAGAGAGTAGGTTTTCAAATATTTTCTTATACTTGTTGGACTGTTTTTGTAATTTCTGTACCACCAGCCCTAATCTCTTTAACTTGAGATTAGGGTTACGTTAATGAGTATTCTTTTGGGCTCTCTTTCTCTCATCGTAACATGGTATCAGAGCCTTCTCCGGAGTCTACAGCCAAGTGAGTTCTCCGGCGACCACCTTCCTCCGGCGACCTCTTCCTCCCTCTTCTCATTGCCCATCTCTATTCCCTCTTATCACCCAATAAGGAGACGGTAAGAGAATAGAGGTTGGGTGGGTTGCGTGGAGAAGGGCCTGATCATGCCGATGTGGAAGGCGTGATCAGATCCCTAAGTGGATCTTGTGGATGTTACTGCTGCTCAGATTTTTACGTTGACCGTGAAGGGCTGAGTTAAACGTTGACGTGAGGAGCTGCTGTTTGTGGAGTCAATTTGCTTGTTATGGATGAAGTTTGACGTGAGGAGCAGGATGATCTACAGATTGTGGATGTGAAACCTCAGATCGTGTGGAGTAGAGTTGATCTGCTGATCTTGGAGGCTGTTTTAGCCTTGTTCTTGTCGTGGATGGTGCGACTGAAAGCAGAGCAGCAGCAGTCTGCTGTAATATGCAGAAATCAGCAGTAGTCTTCTGGAAGTTTGTACGTGGGCTAGCAACAGTCTTCTGGAATCAACAGTCTGCTGTAATATGCAGAAATCAGCAGCAGTCTCTCTGGTCGTGGATGCAGTTTCTGGCGTGATCAGAGTATGTTGGTCGTGTGTGATGATTAGAACTTTGTTGCAGAATTGATATGCCATATGTGAAGTCATCGGCTGTTTATGTGGAGCAAAATTGTGCTGTGCTAGGTGTGTGTGCTGTCGTATGTGAGACAAATAGAACTGGAGCTGCTACAATCATCCACTAAAAGTGGAGTAAACTGGTAACTTACCGTGATTTAGATCTAGTGATTATAGATCCCTGTTTGTTGCCCATCCTATCAATTTTTTTTTTCCTCCTGCGGTGGTGCGTGAAGATACTTTTCTCCATTGTTGCTGCTACTGCATCTTATACCTACATATATTGGGCGTCAAATTCTGTTTGGGAGTTTACTATAGGCTGGAAATCCCATCTCATATGGAAATCCCTCAAGGGCGACAAGATCTATAGTTGAGTCTTCTACTGCTCCTCTTATATCCATGTCATATTCCCTTAACTTAAATAAGGATGAATATGATCTTGTTCTTGCTCAGAGATCTGCCTCTACATTTGCCAATACTGCTGTAATAGACTCAGCCCTCTCTGTTGGTGCTCCCATTGATAATATGATGTAGATGATAGATTCTGGCGCCTCCAGGCACTGTTGTAATCAACCATAGAAGTTGTCATCATTAGTCAGATTCTTTACACCACAACATGTCGGACTGGCTGATGGCAAGTTGTCTCCTATTTTGGGCAGCGGTGATATCTACCTCCCACACTTAGGCACTATTACACATGTGCTATATGCTCATCAGTTTCCTGTTAATTTGTTATCTGTTAAGCAACTGGCTATTGACTTACAGTGTAGAGTCATTTTTTATTCTGGTTCATGTTCTTTTCAGGACTTACCAACTGGGAAGATGATTGGTGGCGGTTATGAGCATGGGGTCTCTACTTCCTGTCTATCCCAGTAGATGTTGCTGCATCTTCACTCCCTTCGAGGGGTTCTCCTTTCCAGTGGCATCTTAGACTGGGTCATCCATCAGTGTCCAAACTTCATCGCATGTTTCCAGATATCTCTACATCAAAGTCCTTCTTATGTGATACTTGCTAGTTAGGTAAGCACACACGGAGTAGCTTTCCTTCGAGTCAGAATCCTTCTAGTCAAAGTCCGTTTGATCTCCTTCGTGTGGATGTGTGGGGTCCTAGTCGTGTTCCTTCTCGCTCGCGTTTTCGATATTATCTTGTTTTAGTTGATGATTTTACCAGAGTCAGTTGGGTATTCTTGTTACGGGAAAGATCTGAAGTCATATGTATTATTCAAAAATTTGTCAAGGAAATAAAAACTCAGTTTGCCTTCCTTGTCAAAAATATTCGCACTGATAATGCTCTTGAATTCAAGTCTTTCGTTCTACTTCAATTTTATGCCAATCATGGAATTCGACCTCAATTTACTTGTCCTCACACTTCCCAACAAAATGGTGTTGCCAAACACAAACATCAACAACTCCTAAATGTGGCTCGCACCCTCGTGCTGCATTCTCACATACCTGCCTACTTTTGGGGTGATGCTATTCTTACTGCATGCTATCTCATTAACAGATTACCCTCATCAGCCATCCAAGAACGTATCCCCATTCAAATTTTATATCCAGATCAATCATTATTTCATATACCTCCCAAAGTATTTGGATGCATCTGCTTTGCTCATATTCTAGGCCCAGACAAAAACAAACTTACTGCCCAAGCTGTCAAATGTGTATTTATTGGCTATTCTGCTAATAAAAAAAGATATAAGTGCTTTGATCCCCAGACCAAGAAAGAGATTATCAGTGCGGATGTTACATTCTTTCAGTCTCGTCCTTACTTTTCCTCTTCGAGTCCTTCTACGTCTGAGATGCCTGTGTCTGTTCCTCTTCCTATTCCACCTGTGTCATTTGAGTCGATTCCTCCCTCTCAACCTATGTCCTGTGAACGTTTCCATGATCCTCCCATAGTTTACACTCGTCGTCTCGATCCCCTTCCCAACTGCCCACCATAGTTTTCTCAAGAGGTAAGTTCCACAAATAAGCCTGACTCAGGTATAAATGATGACTGCTCCACAGATGATCTCCCTATTGCTATTCGCAAGGGCAAGCGACAGTGCACACTACATCCGATTTCTAATTTTGTCTCTATTGACTATCTGAGTATAAGTTTGGTGCAGTTTGATCGAGCTATGTCTAGTCACATTATTCTGTCTTCTCACCATCAAGCCCTATTAGATTCATGGTGGAGGCAAGCCATGCAAGAGGAAATGGATGCTCTTATCTCTCGGGAGACTTGGGACTTGGTGGATCCACCGTTGCAGTGTGATGTGGTTGGCTCCAAATGGGTGTTTACCATCAAGTATCATTCTGATGACTCAGTTGAAATGTTCAAAGCACGTCTTGTCGCAAAAGGATATACACAAACTTATGGAGTTGATTTATTTGAGACCTTTTCGCTAGTGGCTCGGTTGGGCACTATTCGACTGATTATATCTCTTGCTGTCCAGCATGAATGACCTCTATTTCAGTTAGATGTGAAAAATGTCTTTCTATATGGAGATCTTTCTGAAACAGTTTATATGCAGCAACCATCGGGTTTTGAACGACAGGGGGAGTGTGCTAAGGTAGCAAACTAAAGAAGGCCATTTATGGACTTAAACAAAGTCCCCGTGCTTGGTTCCATAAGCTGACTGAGGTTTTATCTAAGTGTGGATTGATCCCAACTTGATCACTCATTGTTTGTCAAGCGAGGCACATCTGGTATAGTGATATTGATTGTATACGTTGATGATATTGTTCTCACTGGGAAAAGTAATCAAGAGATAGCTCAGACAAAGGAGTTTCTACAGAAACACTTTGTCACAAAAGACCTTGGACAACTCCATTATTTTCTTGGTATTGAGGTGGCCCGTAGTAGTAAAGAAATTGTAGTGTCTCAAAGAAAATATGTGCTTGATCTTCTGCAGGAAACAGGTTTATTGGGGGCTAAACCTGCGACACTTCCCATGAATCCCCGTGTTCATATACATGATGATGAATCAGAGCCTTTTGACGGTCACTCGCCCTGACATTAGCTTTGCTGTGAATAAGCTAAGTCAATTCATGGAAAAACCTCGAAAGGTTCATTGGGATGCTGCTCTAATGATTGTCAGATACTTGAAATCAGCCCCGAGGAAAGGGTTGGTTTAAAAAGGGAGAAGGTGTTGACATCGAAGCGTATAGTGATGCTGATTATGCAGGATCTGTAGATGACAGGAAGTCTACCACAGGTTTTGGTGTCTTTTGGGAAGTAATCTTATTTCTTGGAGGAGCAAGAAGCAGAATGTGGTAGCTTGATCTAGTGCTGAGTCAGAATATAGAGCTATGACTCAAATTGCGGCTGAAACGTCATGGGTCAGATCAGGGCTTGTAGAGTTAGGTGTTTCGGTGAATCTCCCAATGAATATGTATTGTGACAACAAGGCAGCGACCTATATTGCAAACAATCCTGTCTTTCATGAGAGGACGAAACACATTGAAGTGGATTGTCATTATGTTCGGGACCTAGTTCAAGAAGGAATTATTAGCACTATTCATGTTTCTTCGGAAGATCAGGCAGGTGATATCTTCACCAAAGCTCTTTCCATAGGCGATTTCCTGAGAGGTTGTTACAAGCTGAGCATGATTGACATATATGCTCCAGCTTGAGGGGGAGTGTTAAAGAGGGTTTTTGCAATATTAGAAAGTTAGAGAGTAGGTCTTTAAATATTTTCTTATACTTGTTGGACTGTTTTTGTAATTTCTGTACCACCAGCCCTAATCTCTTTAACTTGAGATTAGGTTTACGTTAATGAGTATTCTTTTGGGCTCTCTCTCTCTCATCGTAAAAAAAACTTATTACATAACTCAAAGGTGTCCTAAATTTAACTGGTAGTCACAATGAAAAGAGGTTGACCAGCTATGTGACAATTGCTTTACTTTAATAGAAGCAAATGAACTCTTTCTTCAAGCTCTAGTTTCTAACATGCTATCATACATGGATGCACCATTCTGGGTGCCACATCCTTGTTGCCACTATTGAGCGTGGCCTATGGGGTGTGGGTGCTGGTTGGGTGCAGCAGTCCTCACAGAAAAAGAAGAAAGAGTGAGGAGGAAGAAGGTGGAGGAGGAAAGAAAATATACATGGCTATGTTAAGGCTTTTTGTTGTTTTAAACCTCTCTTGTATTATCATTTCAAAAAGCGACTCATTTCACCAAGTTTCTTTTTCACTTTTTACCTTCTTACTTTTGATATTGTTGAAATACACGAGTTTTGTATCTCCTTATTCTAGTCAAAGTCTCTTTTCGTCCTCTTTATTCTAATGTGTTATAACTTATTTTACTGTTTAACCCTCATAGGTGAGTTATAAGTGAGGGAGTTATATACTTTATCTTGTTCGCTGTAGTTTTATTTAGGTTTACATCCTTTTCTTTTACATCCTTTTCTTTTATTCTATTTATTGTTCTTTGGAGTCCAAGGTTTGTGTTCTTTGTGGCTGCTGCTGCATACTAGCAGATTTGTTGCTACACATATTTTCTTGCGAACTTGAACTTTTAGTTGGATTTCTGTTTTGGGTTTGAAGTTCAAATATGGTATCAGAGCTTGGTAAGCGAAAATTGATTCAAATGAGTAATTTGCTTTGTCTTTTTCTGAGGTGATTGTTTATATTCCTTGTTTGGAAACTGCCTGTTTTGAAGCATAGCAGTGCTATTGGTGGAAGAGTTTTTTTTGGGTCGATTTTGGGTGAGGTTTTTGGCTTGCAAGAACTGTATTTCTTGCATGATGCATCCAACCTGGTTTTGTGCATTAGTGGGTACTACTTGGGTGTCGTGATTCTAGTCTTTGTGAGATAGTTGTCTTGTTGCTTGGAAGTTGTGCATTTACGGCTTAGCATTTGATCATCTTGCTGTAAGCTGCTGTGTTTGCTGCGGATGGATATCGTTAATTGTTGTTAGAGGACTAGTTGATTGCTGCCTATTTTAATACAGAAACTAGCTGCCTTGTGTCAGCTCTTGATTGTTGTTGGGAAGCTATTAAGTTACAGCCTTCTTTTTGGATACAGCAGTCCATTGTTTTCTTGTGAGCAGTCAACATTTATTATTTTTGGGATTGCTTTGACTGCTGAATTATTAGTATGAATAAAAAGGATATTTTACAAGTGATAGTAGTGAAGTTTGATGAGTCAAACTATTCTTACTGGGCATAATATATGAAGGCAATTTTGAAATGGCTCTGTCATTGAAAGTATGTTGATGGGTCTAGAAGAAAGCCTGAAGATGATGATGAGGACTTTGAGACAGCTTTTGGTGAATGGGATAAAAATAATTCTAAAGTAAAGTCATGGTGACTTGGAGCAATGGAACCTAATATTGCTTTAAGTGTAGTAAAATTTGAGAGTGCTACAAATATTCAAGAGTATCTTAGATTGATGTATGTGTAGTCAAGCTGGGCAAATCAGTTGGAGCAAGATTGGAGAAGTTTACGACAAGGGGATGAGTCTATTTAAGCTTTCTTTGTAAAGTTTAAACAAGTAGCAGATGATCTTGCTATGATGTTGCCTAATGTGAGGTGTGAAAAGTGTAAAAAACCTAACATGGTATTAGAGAAAATCAGAGATTCAATCTTTTTTTTAATATTCTCTCTTTTTTTCTCTTCTCTCTAATGTTTATTGTTTCCTACAAACTTCTACTCCTTTTGTCTCCTGAGTCCCTTTCTTTTTACCTTTCCTCTATTTCTGTTCACATCTGATTTTCTGATTTATGTGTACATATATTTCTGATTTCTGTATATATTTGTCCCAACCCTTACATCCGAACATGTCTAGGTTCTCTTCACCTCTCACCTTTTCACTCTGCTTTTTCTGTTTCTGTCTCAATATAATTAGTCGTCCTTCTTTCTTGCCCTAATATCAGACGTTCCTTTGTTTTCCCTCATCTTTATTAGTAGTAGTCCTTTTTTTATCTAATCTGTTTAGTCCGTCAGGCAGCCTCTATTTTGCTTAATGTTGTCTGGCTATTAACTATTGAGTAAAATCTGCTGATACAGTCTTCCCAAAGAGTTGCGGGGCGGGGGCACACGTTTTGGTTGGGGTGGGGGGGGGGTGCTTAAAAGAAAGACCAAAGGATCTTGGAAGGCAGACTTCTATTTTACTTTTGATTTCCGAGTATTGTGCACGTGTTCTTCTGTTTCTTTATTTTCTTCCCATTTCTCTTTATGCTTCGTGGGTTTACACTGTTCGCCAGTCATCTCTTCAAACTTCTTGAGTCAGCTTCTTTCTGAAAAACTTACCACTTCTAACTTCCTCACACCAAATTCTTCTATTCATTAAGAGTGAGGGTCTTCTTGGACACTTGGATGGATTAATTGCCGTTTCTCCATAATTTATCACGTAGGAAATTAAGGATGGAAGTGGGGCATGTGCTTACTATCAAGTTTCAGATCCTCAATACGAGATTTGGATGAAACATGCTCATGCAGCAGTTTCTTTTATTTTGGCTACTAAAGTTGCCTCTTTGTAGAAATGCAACAATGCATTCTTTTTGTTGTTGTTTTGTGAGTAATGGTGCAGGACCCTTTTGTTGTCTAATGCACCTAGCCTCTGGTCCATTGTTGGTATTTGAATCTAATTGGTTCCATGAGGAACGGTGGATGAATTCCAGATAAATGCTTGCAAAGGAATTGTGTGATAAGCTGGTGAAAACATATATTCTCAAATTTGGAGGCCATAATATCATATCTATGGTGCAAATTTCAACTTCTTACTGAGGGATGTTTGTCTACTATGGAGTACCTGAATCAGGTGACCAACATTTCTAAGCAGCTGGTTATTGTTGACTATGCAGTGACAGATAAAGGTGAAGTTCCCAAGACATTGAATGCATTAGGTCCATAATATCATGTAGCATCTATAAATGTGACTATAATAGTCACTAAAGAAGAATATGATAGAAAAAGGCAGTAAGGCCACTGGAAAATATATCAATCTTATTGAATGAATGCCATATGGCTGTGTAAAACAGCATACTTGTACAAGAGGCAGCCTAAGAATATATACAAGCAATAAGAGTGAAGGAGAGAAGGAAGAGAGGGCTGTTCTAGCCGTTGGAGGTTCCAACGGCTCATAAAGGAGCCGTTGGAAGTTGGAACTCCCAACGGCTAGAACAAAGGGGAAACAAAAAATAAAGAAAAAGAAAAAGAAAAGAAAAAGAAAAGGAAAAATAAAAGAAAAGAAAAAGAAAAGAAAAAATAAAAGAAAGAATAAAATACATAAAAAGAAAAATAAAATGTAAAAAATGTAGAACCTAACCTAGCTATGATATCAACAAGATATCTTATTTCCTAACACCCTCCCCTTAAACTTATGGTGCTAACACCGAAAGTTTATCTAAAAAAAAGTTGAATCTGGAAGAACATAGAGGCTTCGTGAAGAAATCAGCTAGCTGGAACTCGGAGGAGACATATGGAAGTTTGATGGTCTTTTTAAAAAATTCTTCACGAACATAGTGACAATCTATCTCTATATGCTTTGTTCGTTCATGAAATGTTTGATTCTTGGCAATGTAGATAGAACTCTTGTTGTCGCAGCACAAATCAGTAGTAGTTGTAGAAACCATGGCTCGATATTCAACTTCAGTAGAGGATAGAGAGACTTTCTGTTGTTTCTTGCACTTCCATGAGATAGTGATTCCTCTAAAAAAACACAAAAACCAGTAGTTGAGTGTTCATCATTTGGATCTCCTCTCCAATCAGCATCAGTATAAGCAATCAAGTTTAAGGGGGAAGAGGAAGACATAAATACTTCCTTATTTATTGTTCCCTTAATGTATTTAATGATACGAAGAACAACTCCCATATGAACGGTTGATGGAGCATGTTGAAATTGACTCACAGTATGAACTGCATGAGCAATGTCAGGCCGAGTGATGCTAAGATACATTAAGGAACCTACAAGCTGTCGGTAAGGAGTGAGATTGGTAAGTAGAACTTCATCAACAATCTTCATTTTGTTTCCTACTGCTTCAGGAGTTTCTGTGACCTTATCATCTGTTATGCCTGATTTAGCAATGATCTCTATAACAAACTTACAAAAAATATCCTCTAGTGGAATATGCAACTTTAATACTCAAGAAATACGTTAGAAAACCTAAATCTTTTATTTCAAAAGTTTTTTGTAACAATTTCTTACAATCTCTAATACCTTCCTTATCACTACCTGGAATGATCATGTCGTTAACATACAGTAGGAGGATTATGATACCTATGTCGTTAACATACAGTAGGAGGATTATGATACCTGCATTAGTATTCTTAACAAACAGGACAATGTTAGTTAAACATGAATGAAATCCATAATAAAAAATAACAGAGCAAAAACGGTCAAACCAAGCTTTAGGAGTTTGTTTGAGGCCATAAAACTTTCTTTAGTCTAAGAACCTTTCCTTGAGGACTGACAACCCTGGTGGTACTTTCATATAAACTTCTTTCATAAGGTCTCCATTTAAAATGACATTTTTCACGTCTATTTAGTAGATATTCCAGTTTTTAGGGTCCTAACAATAGTCATTCTAGCTACAGGAGCAAAGGTTTCCTCATAGTCGATACCATATTCTTGAGTGTAACCTTTGGCAACAAGCCTTGCTTTATATCTTTCTAGAGATCTATCACTTCTAGTCTTCACCTTGTAAACTCACTTGCATCCAATAGTCTTTTTTTCTATAGGTAAGTCTTGTATTTCTCAAGTTTGGGTTTTTCTCATGACATCTAATTCTTCTAACATGGCATTCTTCCACTCAATATATTTGGAGGCTTCATTAAAAATAGAAGGTTCAAAGTGATAGTGAATGACATTATTTTAGCTCTATGAGTTGGGGTGAAAGTTTAATATGACACAAACCTATTGGGTTGTCTTACATTTCTAGTAGTTCTTCTAAGGTTTTCTTCACTTTGTGGAGTTGGTTGGAGATCAAGTCTCATGATGTTTTCCTTCGTCAACATCTTGTTGCCGGTGATTATATCTTTCGCTACTCTATTATCATTATCATCAGTGTTACTATCAACAACATCATGCATTTCATCATCACATTGAGAGAGATACTTAAATAAAAAGGAATAATCATTGTTGTGTTGTGATTCTCCACAAGTTTTGAATCCATTTTCATCTTCACAAAACTTTTCATTTCTTGAAACTATGATCTTGTCTTTGACTGGATCATAACATTTGTAGCATTTTTGTGTTTCAGAATAACCAATGAAACCACACTCAATAACCTTTGAACTTAGTTTATCAGCCTTGTCATTAAGAACAAAACATTTGCAACAAAAAACACGAAGCATTTTGAAATCAGGTTCATATTTGAATAATTTTTCAAAAGGGGTTGTATTATTTAAAGCTTTTGAAGGCATTCTATTTATGAGATATACAGAGGCTAGAGCTGTTTCGGCCCAAAAGTTTTTAGGCACATTTTTTGCAATAAGAAGAGTTCTAGTTGTTTCAATTATGTGCCTATGTTTTCTTTTAGAAAGTCCATTTTGTTGAGGTGTTCTTGAACAAGATTTTTGATGGACTATTCCATAGTTTTCTAAATATCTTTTGAACTCATTTGAAATGTATTCGCCTTCAGAATTAGTCCTTAGAATTTTTAATTTAGCATTAAACTGTGTTTGTACTAAGTTATGAAAATTTTTGAACATGTCAAAAACCTCAGATTTGTATCTTAAGAAATATATCCAACAATATCTAGTGAAATAATCAACAAATGTCACATAATACGATAGCCCTCCCTTTGACATGATAGGAGAGGGTCCCCACACATCGGAATGAACAAGTTCGAAGGGAAAAGAGGAAAAAAAGCTTCTTTGTCCAAAAGATAAGGATTTCATTTTTCCATGTATACAATCATTACATGTGAAATTCTGTATACAAACGTCATTGGTAGGACTCATCATAGACATTTTTCTAATGTTTGGATGACCTAATCTTTGATGCCAAACATTGATATCCACATTTTTCACATAGTGACAAAACTTTTCTTTGGGGATGCATAAATTGTCCATGTAGTAAAGGTCTCCTTTTCTAAAACCTTCATCAATCAATCTTCCGGTTTGGTGATCCTGCACCAAACATTTATTTGATGAGAAAACGATGTCAAAACCAATATCTGAAATTTGAGATACAAAAAGTAAGTTAAGATTAAGTCTAGGGACATAACTAACTTTTGGAATAAAGAACTTTTGTTTTCCAAATTCTTTTTCAAAATCCCCGATTGCCTTAACATTCAAAGATATTCCATTGGCAGTAACTACATTAGATTCTTTTCTTGCTTGTTCAAAATTGGTCAAAGATGATATATTTGGTGTCATATGAAAAGATGCACCGGAATCTAAAAGCCAAGGAAACTTACCGGGAGTGTTGGAGGTAGATGCCGTTGTTGCTAGTGCTCCGGGATTTGGCTCCTTGATCATAGGTTGAAGCACCGACATGATTTGATTCAACGTTGTGGAGATTGAAGAAAGATCACATCCTTCATTTGCAACATTTGCAACCTTCCTTTGGTCAAATTGTCTATTGTTGTATTGCCATCATGTGAATATGAAGTTCCACTTCCACGGTTGTGTTGCCCTCCTTGAGGATATGAAGCTCCTCCTTTGAGAAGATTTCCTCCATAGTTTCGTGGTTGTCCTTCGTTGTTATTCAACTTTGGACAACTAGGTCTAATGTGACCCGGTTCATGACAAAAGTGGCAAACAACCTTAAATTCCCCTCTATTTTGGTTTTTAAAGTGAGGAGGTTTAAAAGATTTGATGTTGTTCTCGGGTCTAGAGGTGGCTAAAACTTTTTTTTCTTCTTGTTTGGAAATAAGAACACTATCTAATTCTTTGGATAATTTCATTCTAGTTTCTTCACCGCTTAACTTCGTAAGAAGTTCATGAATGGGTGGAGGAGAGGCTAAAGAAAGTAGGGCTGACCTAATTTGTTCAAATTCGGGTCATAGACCTTGAAGAAATTGAAAAAACCTAAATTCATCGACTTCTTCTCTTCTAATCTCATGACATTTACAATCCAATCCTAGTTTGGGAGTAAGTTGATCCAACTCATTCCATACACTAGAGATTTCCATAAAATAATCTCTAACATTATTCTCACCTTGCTTGATACTTTGGGCTTTTTGAATCAAGAGATATTTACGGGCCATATCTTTTTGGGTAAACATTCCCTTGAGATATTCTCAAACTTCACTTGCTCTTTCATAATATATGAGATTTTGGGCAATTCTAGGTTCTATACTTCTGTAAATCCATTCTTTAATTCTAGAGTTTTTGGCCTCCCAATCATCTAATTTTTTATAGTATTCATCCTTGGCATTTTATCTCTCATCTTCATTCAAGTCTTTCTCAACTCCATTTTCAATTTTGGTCAACTTGAGAGAAGGAGGGGTAGACGTACCTCTTTGAAACCTCATAAATATTTCCCTTTGATATGCATCTCCAAGCATTTTGCCCATAGAGTGTAGTTGGTTCCATCAAACTTGTACGGAGCATGATAACTTCCTCCTTCGATCGAGGCTTTGGAGTCCTCCATAAGAGCAAGATTTTAAGTAACAATCTCCAAGAGAAACAAAAAGGAAGTCCTTCTAGAAATTTCACCAAACAGTTGGTGAGCAGCAATAAGAAGGTCTTCAAGAAATGACGATCAGCAATAATGGCCTCGTCTGAAATTTTTCTTCAACAGTCCAGTAGCATAAACAACAAAAAACAGCTTCTAAAAGCTCTCCAACATGCAGCCCAATGGCTCTGATACCATATAAATGTGACTATAATAGTCACTAAAGAAGAATATGATAGAAAAATGCACTAAGGCCACTTGAAAATATATCAATCTTGTTGAATGAATGTCAAATGGCTGTGTAAACAGCATACTTGTACAAGAGGCAGCCCAATAATATATACAAGCAATAAGAGTGAAGGAGAGAAGGAAGAGAGGGCTGTTCTAGCCGTTGGAACTCCCAACGGCTCATAAAGCCATTGGAACTCCCAACGGCTCATAAAGCCGTTGGGAGTGGAAACAAAAAACAAAGAAAAAGAAAAAGAAAAAGAAAAGAAAAAGAAAAGGAAAAATAAAAGAAAAGAAAAAGAAAAGGAAAAATAAAAGAAAGAATAAAATACATAAAAAGAAAAATAAAATGTAAAAAATGTAGAACCTAACCTAGCTATGATATCAGCAAGATGTCTTATTTCCTAACAGTGTCCACCTCTCTTCTATGTTTGCTAGAGCTACCTACCTTTGAAGATCTCCAAACTAAACTTCTGTAATATGAGATAACTCTGAAAGGTTTGTCTAATGAGACAAGGGGACAGGTTTTTGCCATCATTATTTTGATGGCCAGGAGAGAGTTAACACTTTTGGTGGAGGACGAGGACATGGCAAAGGGGTTTCAGGGGGACGAGGACTACTACCTCCTCCTAATGTTTCTCCTACTTTTCCTTCTAAAAATGCAGTTACGTGCTTCTTGTGCAACAGACAAGGACATATCAAGGCTAATTGCTTGGACAATGCACAAAACAAAGGAAAAAACAAAAGAGGGGATAGTTTGTCAAGAAAGAAAGATAAAGATACCTCCTCAAAGGATCGGTAAGATAAACATATTCCTTTGGCTACCCTGTATGGGCTTGATTTAAAGTGTGATGATCAAGACATAAGGTACATTGATTTCAGGGCAGCTACACATGTTATAGGTAATGTACAGGGGCGGAGGGAGGGGGGGGGGCCGCCTAGGCCATGGCCCCACCCTGGCCAATGAAAAAAAACTTTTTACATTGAAAAAAATATTATTTTTTAATCACTCTATGTATTTTTTAGATTTAAATTCAGTTTGGCCCTACCCGGATCCAGAGGTTGGACTGTCCTGGCTCCGCCACTGGTAATGTAGATAAGTTTTTTTTATCTTGACTCCTTATTTTGGAACAGAGTATTTTCATTGGACATGGATCACACCACCCTTATCACTTACATTGGAAATGTCTCAATTCCTATGTCTATCTCCTCCTTATGCCTGTCTTATATTCTCCATGCTCTTGACGTTAAGAAAAATATCATTTTTGGTTTGAAAACTTGTTGATCATTCTAATTCTTCTGTTAAATTCATTCCTTATATATCAATAATCTTCAAATGGAAGAGACATTCACTAGAGGAGAACAATGGGGAAAGATATATGTTCTTCAAGAGGATGTCACTTCCATTTGATGTACCTTGAAGGCTTCCTCTCAGTCCTTATCGTTGAAGAATGTGAGCTTTTGGAAGAATAGGTAAACTTATTTAGCATTCTAGTCTTGGACATTCTAGTAAAGTCTTCATTGAGGGACTTGCCTCTGATGGTCTTATTTCAGCATCCAGTTTGTCTTCTTCATAGTCAAGTGATCAGCTGTGTTTGAGTTGTCTATTGTGTCAAGGTCATGTTATTCCTTTTCATTCAAGGGTCATGATATTCCTTTTCATTCAACAACTAAAAGTGTTTCAAGAATTTCTAAGGTCATTTATTCTGATGTATGGGAACCCTCTTTTGAACCTTCAAAATCTAGCACTAAATATTATGTCATTTTTGTCAACAATTTTCTCTAGTTTCACATGGATGTACTTAAGAAAAACAAACTGAAGTATTCCACATTTATCATCGTTTCCATGCTTATGTCCAAAATCTTCCTTCACTAGTACGTTCTCCTACTTCGCCGCATACGGATACACCCCCATGAGCTTTGGCAATGTTGTTGATTAATTCCATGATGGGTACTGTTTTACCCACTCCAGCTCCCTCGAATAGTTTGATTTTTCACCCATGCCGATAACATGCTAAAGATCCACCACTTTAATGCCTGTTTCAAGATTGATAATTTGGTATCTAATTGTGAAAAAGCGGGTGTGGGGTATCTACAGGGCCTAAATTATCAACAAGTTATTTTCTCTGAATATTTTTATTTTCAATGTGATGGTGGTGGTGATTTTTCTTTTCATGACTTTATTACTTATCTCCAAGATAATGGGATAAATCTTAAAGTATCTTGACAGCATATCCCTCAACAAAGTGGTGTCACAAAATAAAAAATACACACATTTATGCATGCTAGTCATCTTCTCATGAGCTTGTCTCTCTCCAGTCTACAATTTGTGTTGTAAATCGCCTACAGTTGCCCTACTTTACTTTATTTGGCACGTATCCTAACTATAATCATTTAGGAGCCTTTGACTATGTTTGTTATGCAATTTTCTCAATGAAACAAGTTTCAAGCTAGGGCCATCCATGCAGATTTGTTGGGTATGCAGATGACTATAAAGGTTATAGGTGCTATGATGCAGCTGACAAAAGTTAAATCTCCAGAAACCAATTCTGAAGGTGGAGATGTCTAACGATTCTAACCTAATTGTGCATGGAACACTATGATCGAATGCTCATTTTGGGGCTTCTTTCTACAAACAATAATGATAGCCTTGCTCATATTCTATGCCGGGACAAAAATTGAAATGGTGGGATAGACTGCAATAGTTAATGGTCACCTCAAAGCTGAAAGAAATACATTTCTTATTGCCGAAGCTGAACATGAAATCCCTCCCATGAGCCAGGAGACTTCATCTATAATTGATGATTTTCTTCATGAAAATGATTCTTCCTACATACCTTTTGTTAGGAGATCAACAGGGGTTCAACATCCCATTGAATAGATGGTTAGTTGTGAGAGTTTTGGTATGTATTTTCAGCTATTTTTACTTTCAAATTGAGAAAGAGGCTGAACCAAAATCATTTTCTCATGCAGTTGCTTCAAATAAGTGGATTTAGGCAATGAATGAAGAGATAGAGGTCATGCATCAGTGTTAAACTTGGTCTATCATTCCTCGACCTCCAAAGAAAAATGTTGTTGGCTCACGATGGGTCCTACATAAAACGTGCCTTGTTGCCAAAGGCTTTACACAAGAGTTTGACAAGATTATGATAAAACCTTTCGCCTGGTGGTGAAGATGGAAACCCTTCACATTATATTGTCATTAGTTGCCCTCTATGGAGGGAAATCAAGTTGGTTAGATGTTTAAAATGCATTTCTTCATGAGGGTCTTAAAGAAGAAGTTTACATCGAGCTACCTCTAGGAGATTTAGAAGTTGAACATGAAAGATATGTATGTCAATTGTAGAGGACCATCTGTGTTTTAAACCAAGCCTCTTGATCTTGGTCAAAATTTTCTTGTGGAAATTCAGAGACATGGCTTTCATTGGTCACAACTTGATCTCTTTATCTTTCAATGATAAAAAGATTGTCACATTCTTGTTGTTATATGTTGATGATCATTACAAGTAGGGGTGGGCATCAGGCCAGGTTGGGCCGGCCCAGTAAAACCGGGTCCAGATCGCCCCGACGGGACTGAAAATGTGGCCCGGGCCCGGCCCGATGCTCGAAACCCGGGCCCAAGCCCGGCCCGATGCCCGAAACCCGGGCCCGAGCCCAACCCGGCCCGGCCTGATGGTAAGGCGCTTCTATGCCTTGTCCTTCTCCACCACCGCCTTGGCGCCTTCATCTTTTCCGTCGGCTTCTCCTCCTCCGTCGTCTTCTCCACCGTCTTCTTCTTCGTCAGCTTCTCCACCACCATCTCTTCGATTGCTGGGTGCTGGGTCGGAAAACGAGAAGTGGGAAATGGAAATGAGAAAGAGGGCTTTTAGCAAATTTCCAGGGATCTATGAGGGGCAAGAAGAAGCCGTCGAAAGAAGAACCACATAAAATAAAGGAAAATGAAGGAATCAATAAATGGGAAAGGGGAACGAGATGATTGCAGAGATTCTAAAATCACCAACGAAGAGGACCGCCTCTCCTTCTCTCCCAGGCCCACACAGAAAGCCTTCACTCTTCCAAATTCACTCCTTCGCCTTCACTGCACAAAATGGCTGCTAGTTCATGGTAGACGAACAGCAACGAGAGAGAGAGAGAGAGATGGTTACCTGTGGTGGAGAGGCAGAGATGTAGAAGGTTGGGGGCGACCGGCGTGGTGGTGACTCGAGGGTTGCCTCTTAACGGGCCGCATTGGGCCGGGCTCGAGCTGACCCGGGCCCGGCCCGAGCCTATTTTTCCTTGGCCCGAACCTGGTCCGTACCGGGCCGGGTCTCGGGTGTTAGAATGTATGTATCCGTTCTATACATACATATATGTATATACATTACATATATTAGTCATCTAATATGTGTCTTATATATATATATATATGTATTTTATAGGTTTGGGTACTTAGGATATTTATGTAACTTTTTACCTTCTTTTTGTCTTTTTCTTTTCTGTATTTTTCCTGTTTTACCCCTGCCCCCTTTTGATTTTATCCAAAGGGGACCCAAGGGAAGACTAGTCCCAACGGCTAGAATTCTAGCCGTTGGAACTAGTCTCCAACGCCTAGCTCTCTCCTCTTTTGTGGTTTCTTCCTTATAAATAGTGTATACTCTCTAGTGTAAATGGTATGGCTTTTTAGCCACTTCTTGTTGTGATTATTGGAATCTATATTTGTTCTTTGTTCCTCTTGAGTGTGATCTCTTGAGTATTATTTTGTTGGGTTGGAGGAAGCTTCAAGTGTGAAATTATTGAAGCATTATCATTGGTTTGGCCTGATTTACATGGTACTAGAGCCACGTTTTGGCTATTTATCGTGCTGTCCTTCAGTTTGAAGTTTCAGCTCGTACTCCTTTGGAGCCATGAAGCACTCCAAGTGCTCGACGTTATTACTGGCTGATTCTTGACACAAGAAGGTGCTGTTTTGCTGGCCTCTATTGGTGGTAAAGATTGTGGTTCAGGTGCTGTTTTGCTGGCCTCTTTTGGTGGTGAAGATTGTGGCTGTTTTCTTCATTTGTTCGTCATCTCAAAAATGCAAGTTTTACATAAGAAGAAGGGTGACTAGTTTCTTCTCCTTTGCCGTGGACTTCTTCTCACGTGGCTGCTAGCTTCTTCATTACTTGTAAGTGGATCTACCTTGTTGATTGTGCTCATGGATGGCAAAGTCTCTTTTCTATCATTTCCTAAACTCTCATCAACAAATTATATACAATGGGCTAGAACTATGGAACACTTTATACGTAGTAAAAGCCTTTGGGGACTAGTTGATGGGACAAAACTTGAACCACAACTAGTCCTTACTAAAGTTGTTGATGGAAGAGCTATGGAATTGGACGGAACGGAAAAAGAGAAAGTAGTGGCTGAATATAATAAGAAATGGGAAGAATGGAGTGTTGGTCATCATAAGATTATTACTTGGATCTTGACTTGTGTTGACAATGCTACTAGTGGGCAAATCTCTAAATTAAATTCTGCCCTTGAGGCTTGGGAGTATCTAAAGAAAACTCATACCATGAGAGATGTTGCCTATATGCATAATGTTCAACTCAAAATTCACAATCTTCAACAAGGAGATAGATCCATTAAAGAGTATGTGGCTGAAATGGATCAAATGTATGATGAGTTAAGCATTTTTGAACCACATTGGACGCAAGATCTTCTTCTTAGAGAAAAGCAAATACAACGTGAAAAGTTCTATAAGTTCATGATAGGTCTTAGATCCGAATTTGATGGTGTTAAAACTGCTTTACTTCATCGTTCTAAAACACCATCTATGAATGAGGCTATTGCGGAACTTCAAATAAAAGAAAATCGACTTTGTCTTGATAAAGAAAAAGTCAACAATGTTCTTGCCACATCTAGGTCGGGGGCACATTTGAGACCTTATAGACCTCCTCACTTTAATCGTACAAATGAAGGAACAAGAAGAAAGATTATTTGCTATCATTGTCAAGAAGAAGGACATACCAAGCCTAGATGTCCAAAACTTAGAATTTTTGACAAAAGAAGCAATGTTGCGGCTCCAATTCAAGAAGAAAGGAAAGATGCAAGCTCATTCCAACTAGATCAACTCATGAGTGCTCTTCAACCCAAGATCATTGAAGTTATTCAGCCTTTACTAAAGGGAGGAGACACACCTTCAACATTGGGCGCCACCGTGGCATCTACTTCTTCAAGTAAGTACTCTTGGATTATTGATTCGGGTCATCTTTTCATATGACTCCTTGTGGATCCCTTCTCACCGAATGCACCAAAAATGATTCTTATTCTTTTGTGAAAACGGCGGATGGTACTTCTCTTGAAATCGACTTTATTGGAAATCTTGACCAAACTTTTGGATCCAAAACTCTAAAAGTACCTCATGTTAGATATATTCCTAAATTAAACTTAAATTTATTATCCGTTTCTCAAATAGCCGACCTTGGTTTTGATATAATTTTCTCACAATACAAATGTTTGATACAGGACCGTGTATCCAAGAAGACGATTGGGGAAGGTTTTAGAACAAATGGTCTCTACTATATAGAGTTTTTGGATCTTTCAAGACCATCTTGCAATATCTCCAAAGGATGTGACATTCAAACTTGGCATCAAAGACTTGGACACTCTAATCTAGAAAAAATGTCTCAATCTTCCCTTTATGGAGAATTTTTGTCAAAAGAACCTTCATTGTAATGATTGTATTAAGGCAAAAATGAAAGCCTTACCTTTTGATAATAGAAATTTCATTGCCCAAAAATCTTTTGATTTGGTGCATTCGGATGTGTGGGGACCCGCTCCTATTATGTCAAAAGGAGGATTATTGTACTATGTGATTTTTATTGATGATTATTCTAGGCATACTTGGGTTTACTTTCTCAAACATAAATCGGAGGTTTTTACAAACTTCAAAAAATTTTACAACATGATATATACCCAATTTGGCTCAAATATCAAAGTCTTTATAAGTGATTCGGGAGGAGAATTTATGTCAAATGAGTTTCAACAATTTCTAAAAGAAAAAGGTATTGTTCATCAAAGATCTTGTCCTAACACTCCACAACAAAATGGAGTGGCTGAGCGTAAGCATAGGCACATTATTGAAACAATTAGAGCTCTTCTTTTATCCAAAAATGTTTCCAAAAACTTTTGGGCTGAGGCTGTTTTAACTTCAACCTATTTAATTAATAGAATGCCTTCCAAACTTTTGAAACATATTTCTCTATTTGAAAAATTTTACCACGTTAAACCTAATTACAATAGACTTAAAGTCTTTGGTTGCAAATGTTTTGTGTTAAGTGACAAAGACGATAAGCTTTCTTCCAAAGCTATTTTTTGTGTTTTTATTGGGTATTCCGAAACTCAAAGGGATTATAGATGTTATGATTTTGTAAGAGATAAAGTGTATGTTTCTAGAAATGTGATTTTTTTAGAAAATGAAGATGGTTTTAAAGATGAACCCAAGAAACTAAAAGATTATACTTTTCTTTGGACTAATGATTTTGATGATGATGATAATATTGATGATGATGAATCCGATAAAGTTGAAGAAGTACAAATTGAAGAAGTCAACAATGATAATCCTACTCATATCAACCCTTCAAAAGAGATTTTAGTTTATAGAAGAAGAGATCCCCAAAGTCAAGAAACTAATCAATCTCTTCCTCTTCTTAGAAGATCCCAAAGGCACATTAGGCCTCCTCAAAGATTTATCTCTTATGAGTATTTTTCTCCAAAATTTTGAGCTTGTCTTATGGCACACCATTCTTTTCATGTCTTCTTCTTACTTTGAAGCTAAGGAAGATTCCAATTGGATTGAGGCCATGAATCTTGAGCTTAAAGCTCTTGAAAGCAATGAGACTTGGGATATTGTGCCTCTACCAACAGGAAAGAAGACTATTGGTTGTAGATGGATCTATAAAGTCAAAACTAGAAGTGATGGAACTTTAGAAAGATATAAGGCCAGACTTGTTGCCAAGGGATATGCTCAGGAATATGGGATTGATTATGAAGAAACCTTTGCTCCTGTTGCTCGTATGACTTATGTTAGAACCCTTATTGCCATTGCTTCTATTAAACATTGGACTATTTTTCAAATGGATGTTAAAAATGCCTTCTTAAATGGTCACCTACAGGAAGAAGTTTTCATGAGTGCTCCTCCTGGTTTTGACCTACCTCAAAACAAATTTTTCTTCTTAAGAAAGCCCTTTATGATTTAAAACAAGCTCCCAAGGCCTGGTTCGACAAGTTTAGTAGTGTCATGTTTAATCAAGGTTTTCAATCTTGCTACTCTGATACTGCTATGTTTGTAAAAACCACCTCCGTAGGTGTAATTATTTTATTATTGTATGTTGATGATATGATTATTACTGGGAGTGATGATGAAGGAATTATTGAGGTAAAACATTTTCTTAAGAAATGTTTTCAAATGACTGATTTGGGAAGACTAACATATTTTCTTGGAATTGAAGTTGCTTGTAGCAAACAGGGTTATCTTCTTTCTCAAATGAAGTTTGCTAGTGAGTTAGTTGATAGAACAGGTATCTCAGATGACAAAGTTGTGGATACTCCAGAAGCACTTGGAGTCAAAATGAAAATTGATGATGGAGAGATATTAAAGAATCCCACTTCTTTTCGGCAAATAGTTGGTGCTCTCTCTTATCTCTCCATCACCAGACCTGACATTGCTCATGCCGTGCATGTGATAAGCCAATTTCAACAAAGACCCACCTTAGTAAACATGAGAGCGACAATGCAGATCGTCTGTTATGTGAAAAACACTATCAACAAAGGACTATTTGTATCTTCCTCTTCTGTATTAGAATTAGTTGCTTATACAGATGCTGATTGGGGTGAAGATCTCAATAATAGGCACTTCCACCACTGGTTTTTGTGTGTTTTTAGGTGATTCCTTAATTTCCTGGCGATGCAAGAAACAAAACAAGGTGTCACTATCATCAACAGAAGCTGAGTATCGTGCAATGGCAACTACAACAATGGAGATAGTGTGGCTCAAGAGCTTGCTGAAAGATATGAGAATTCATATCAAGGATCCTGTCAAGCTTTGCTGTGACAATAAAAGTGCAATTTATATTGCTAGCAATCACATTTTTCATGAACGAACGAAGCATATAGAGATGGACTGTCATTATGTTCATGAAGAATTCCTTCAGAAGAATATTGATCTCTCCTATGTTTCTTCTGAATATCAACTAGGCGACTTCTTCACAAAGGCTCTTGCGGCAGCCAGATTTCAATTTCTCCTTGGCAAACTTTCGGTTATCACACCGTAAGTTTGAGGGGGGGTGTTAGAATGTATGTATCCCTTCTATACCTACATATATGTATATACATTACATATATTAATCATCTAATATGTGTCTTATATATATATATATATATATATATATATATATATATATATATATATATGTATTTTATAGGTTTGAGTACTTAGGATATTTATGTAACTTTTTACCTTCTTTTTGTCTTTTTCTTTTCTGTATTTTTCCTGTTTTACCCCTGCCCCTTTCTGATTTTATCCAAAGGGGACCCAAGGGGAGACTAGTCCCAACGGCTAGAATTCTAGCCATTGGAACTAGTCTCCAACGGCTAGCTCTCTCCTCTTTTGTGGTTTCTTCCTTATAAATAGTGTATACTCTCTAGTGTAAATGGTATGGCTTTTTAGCCACTTCTTGTTGTGATTATTGGAATCTATATTTGTTCTTTGTTCCTCTTGAGTGTGATCTCTTGAGTATTATTTTGTTGGGTTGGAGGAAGCTTCAAGTGTGAAATTATTGAAGCATTATCATTGGTTTGGCCTGATTTACACCGGGCCCCCGCTGGCGGCCCGGCCCGGTGCCCAGCCCTAATTACAAGAAATGATAAAAAGCATACTGAATGGAAAGAAGACATTCAAAGCCAGAGTTTCAAGATGAAAGACCTTGGAACTTTTTGACATATGAAAATGAAAATGATGCTGCTAATCTGCTAGACCTGCACTTAAAACATTATGACCCTTGGTTTAACGAAGAACTCCTTTCTGGAGCAGCTGGTGATAATATTTGTTCATGCACTTTTAGAGTCAAATATTTATGATAAGGGGCTGGTAGTTGAAAGAGAGGGACATACTTCTATAGTTACCAGGTCACTGGACAGGTTTACACAAGAGGCATGAGGGACATATTTTCTGCTATTGATAGAATGCTAAAGGCTTTTTCTTCCACAACAGATCCCTCCTCCAATCGTATTTTGTTGTTGCATTTCTTGTAAGAGGATCAGCAGGAATAGGATTTGACAGTTACGACTTACGAGAACTATGGAATTTCAGTTATTTTGGCCCCAAATGAAGGAGGCACTGAACCCAAATAATTTTCCCAAGCTGTTATTCTAATAAGTGGGTTTGAGTGGTGAATGAATAGATGGAGGCGATGCAGCAATGTGAGACATGGACTGTTGTCCCTCGCCCCTATGATAAGAATTTACTTGGGTCAAGATGAGTTTATAACTTTATAATGTTGCATTTCTTGTAAGAGGATCAGCAGGAATAGGATTTGACAGTTACGACTTACGAGAACTATGGAATTTCAGTTATTTTGGCCCCAAATGAAGGAGGCACTGAACCCAAATAATTTTCCCAAGCTGTTATTCTAATAAGTGGGTTTGAGTGGTGAATGAATAGATGGAGGCGATGCAGCAATGTGAGACATGGACTGTTGTCCCTCGCCCCTATGATAAGAATTTACTTGGGTCAAGATGAGTTTATAACTTTATAAGATCAAATATATAAACCAAATGGGAGTTTTTATCATTATAAAGCTCACCTTGTTACCAATGATTTCATGCAGGAGTGGACAAGATTATGTTGAAACTTTTACCCTAGTGTGAAAATAGGAACTATTCGAGTTCATCATGGATGAAAGATGAGTCAATTAGATGTTAAAAATGCTTTTCTCTATGGGGATCTCATAGAAGAAATATATATGGAGCTGCCCCAGCCCCCAGGATATTCAGTAACAAGGTCCAAGAGAATATGTTTATAGATTACATAGAGAATATGTATGTCGATTGCAACATGCTATATATGTACTAAAGTAGGCTTCTCGATCTTTGCTTCAAGAGCTTTTCACTGGAAATAGAACCATGGTTTTTATCAATAATAACTAGACCATTCTTTGTTCGTTTGACCAGGTAAAGAAGCTATCACATTCTTGCTGATATATATTGATAATATCATTATTATGGGAAGTGATCAGGGTCATATTGAAAAAGCCAAAGATCTTCTGAATCAAAGATTCGAGATGAAATATCATAGGAATCTCTAATATTTTCTTGGAGTAAATGTTGATGATCCACAGGGTATTTTATATCTTATTCAACATGAGATTTATTGGAGAATGTTGGAATGCAGGATTGTAAAACTCTTGCTACTCTTAGCAGTTTAGCCAACAAGATGCAGACATATTTTACGGCTCCATGAAATATCGTACCATTGTTGGGATGCTACAATATCTCACTTTCACTCATCTTGACATTACACCTGCAGTTAATCAGGTTTTTGTGTTGATGCATGCTCCAAAATAAGGATACATGGACTTTTGAAGAGGATACTATGATATCTGAAGAGCATTCTTGGAAATGGTCTTTTGTATAGTCAGGGAAATAATGTGCACTCTCTTCCTGACCTTACTAGTTACACATATGCTGATTGGGCTGGAAATCTAGATGATGGGAAGTCAGTATTAGGTTATTGTGTTTTTGTTGCTCCTAATATTGTCTTTTGAAGTAGTAAGAAGCAGAAGGCAGTTTCCAGGTCTAGCATAGAAGCAGAATTAAAGCAATGGCCACTGCTACTATGGAAATGACTTAAGTTAGACATTCGTTATTTGAGTCATAGTAACCAATTGCCAGATGGTTCCTTCTATGCAATAACCAAAGTGCCATTGAAATTTCACTTAGCCCCATTGAGTATAATAAGGTCACATATATTGAGATTGACCAGCATGTCGTCAAACAGAAAATTGAAGACAGGGAGATAGAGTCCTGCTTCATTTGATCAAGTGATCAAGTTGCAGATTTGTTTGCTAGGGGACTCATGAAGAACGCTGGATTACTTTTTCAAAGGTAAGTTTCCATGGTTCAAAACCACACACAACTTGAGGGAGAATGTTAAGAATGCTGTATTATAATCGGTTTATTATTTGGATCTGGATATGAGTGCAATTCAATCAATGTGTTGCATGTATACATGTTTTGTGAATACCTGACTGTGCTTACTGGACTTAGTGGTTAGAGTATCACTTTCATATAGTGAGAGTTATTGGTTCAAATCCAACAGTTGGTAAAAAGCCAAAAACCCTTTTTGACTGGCAGTATCAATTGCTTCCACTTCTAGCTGAGCAACAGACAAGGAATTATTTAGTTATTTCTAGTACTTTGTGGGTTGTGTGCGCATATGCTTGTGCTGCTGTGCATGTCATGTGGAGAAACACTTATTGACTATTATAAAATTGATAATGTTCTTTGAATAAGATATAGTTATCTGGTTAGCGTTCTGTCATGTTGTGCAGCATGCTTACCGTGATGGAAGGATTGAAGAAATAAGCCTTCGGCATCTTGGCGCTGATGACGGAATTACAGTAATTGCAAAAGATATCAGGTTTTCACTCATCATATTATTTGGTCTTCTGAGCTATGAGTTATGTCTAGCATATACGATATAATCATTTATTTCTTGTGGTTAAACCATTCATGCTTCTTTTGTTACCAGGCTTTCAGATTTCTTCAGGGGATTGCATATGTAGTTCACAGAAGTGTAAATGGGAACATTGAAGAACCTGATCATGGTGTGTCCCCTCTCTCTTCCATCGGCAAAATTTTTCCCATTTTGATGTCAACAGTTCTGACCTATGATGTCTCTGCTGGTATTGAGTACAAGCTGCAGAATGTTGTTGTTTTGAACTTATGCCAGTTCTTTGAGTTCATCTTGTACTTGTAACATTCAATATGGTATGTTGCATAAGTTAATCCATATTTGCAACACATGCCAGCCAGCATCATTGTTTGCCAAACATGCCACGTTATACTGTGGCAATAATTTGCTCTTTTTTCCAGGGTACTTAAATTTGCATTTGTTTTTTCCGTTTTGTCTCCTAGAAGCTTTTTTGTTCTTTTTAATGTTCAACTGCAATATTGACTAGGCAATTTCAATGATCCTTTTTCTTTCTGTCTGATATTCTGGAAAGAGCCATCATTTGGTGTCATAATGGTCTTCATGAGCTCATATCTGTGCTTTAAGTGATAAGAAAAATCCTAGACCAATAGCTTTTCTGTTCATTCCGCTGATATGGTACATGCATTCATGTGAGTAATATGATGTAAAGAGTGTAAGTTTCTAATGTAAAGCATTAATTTGTAGTCATTTATTTACTACTGGAAAGTATGTTGCTCAAATTCGGTTTTTCATAACATCTCTTAATAAGGTCTGCAGAACATAATTGAAGAAGTTTTTTGCTTGATATGCTTCCATGGATTTGAACATGCATTGCATATGCTATTATCGATGCCTGTATGTTTTTAAAGAGGTGAAAAATGTAACGGCTTAGATTGCGCTGATATGGTACATGCATTCATGTGAGTAATATGATGTAAAGAGTGTAAGTTTCTAATGTAAAACATTAATTTTTCGTCATTTATTTACTACTGGAAAGTATGTTGCTCAAATTCGGTTTTCATAACATCTCTTAATAAGGTCTGCAGAACATAATTGAAGAAGTTTTTTGCTTGATATGCTTCCATGGATTTGAACATGCATTGCATATGCTATTATCGATGCCAATGTATGTTTTTAAAGAGGTGAAAGATGTAACGGCTTAAATTGCAGTAAATATTTTTTGTTGGATAAGTTATAGGAATCTAACTAATTTATGTTTCAAAACTCTAACTATTTTATGTTTCAAACTTCTTAAACTGAGGCCAATTAGCTTGACTTGCATGCCTTCATTGCAGATATGCACTAAGAAAGCACTGAAAGGAGTTTGAAGGAAGATTGCTAAGATATAATGCTTCTGTTGATTTATAAGTTACGAAAAACTTTAAAACCTTAATGTTCAATATTAAGTCCATTCTAATCCTTTTTCTGATATTGGTGCTGTTTATGAGGTCTTCTTCCCAGCATCTGCGGTTCTCATTGAGTCTAGCCAAAATTTCGAATAGTTGCATGTTCACTGCGAAAAATGGATTAATTGCTGGACCATTATGAACCAGGAAAGTTGTTGACAAGTTTTGCTTCACGCCATTATAAAAATGTATTTGTAATAATGGTCTTGATCTCATGTCTTTCTGTTGTTTGTGCTTTTATTGCACCATATGTTACGGTAAGCTTTTCATGAGTCTAACATCAAGAACTACAACTCTGTGTGAAACATGCAACAGTAAGAGAGGTTATCACAGCGAATTACAAAAAATGTGGAATGCCATTGATGACTTGGAAGGATAAGCGAAGCTCATATGAGGTGCTGCAGAGTGACTGAAGTTGTAGTTAGAGAGGAAAACGTGGAAAATGAAAATCAAGAATCCTGGATACGTTGGCATAATGGTCTGTTACTGATGATGAACAATAAATGCAGACTAAAACGGGTCAGTTGCTGCTTTGGTCTGGGAATATGAATTTGGACTTTTACGGCCTTTAATTGGATTCGAAATTGGGTTTAGATTCAGATGCACCTAGATTTGCAACAAATTCAACTTCTATAGTTAAGCTAAGTCTGACTGACTACAATTGGCCCTTAGGCTTTATGTAATTCCTTGTGGAGTGTGTTCGACCGCTTTCCTCCGTAGCTTTGAAAGTTGTGGAAACATGGTTTGAGCTTACTATTTGAATTTTGTGGAATGTACGACAGTGATTGCAGGCCAGACAGTACAATGTAATGATAGATGTTTGATAAGAACATCAATGGTCGTTTATGAGGTTTAGGAGGCAGTTTTAGTGGTAATTTTTAGGCTTGGGACGCTTATGCCTTTTAATCCTCTTAAAGTTTGTTTAGCTTGATTGTTCAGTTCACTGAGGAACTAAAAGGGGCTCAAAACTGTTATGGATGGTGCCTTAAGTCCCTGATTATGACGCTAACTTTTATGAGTAGGGTTTGAGTACTTGAAAAGCATTAAGAGTTTGGAATAGCTGGCTGAGCAAGTGGCTGTGTATAATGTTAGTCACTGGTTTGATTTTTATGGGCCTCAGTCCCTACGTTAGCAGGGAGTGGAAGTACAATTTATTGTTAAATTAACAAAAAGATCAAGGGGGGCGTTGGATGGCTTTGAATTTGATTTTCGAATTAAAATTCCACCTTAAAATGGAATTGGAATGAAAATTTTAGTTCTAGTTTTCCTTTGTGTTTGATAGTATGAAATTTTGATTTCAAAATTGAAAATGGTGTGTTTGATAAAACAAAAATTAAAAATCTAAAATCGATGAATTATAACTAGAGAGAAAAAATTCTAAGATTCTTAAATCACAATTCTACCCCTTAAGTTATGTTCACAAGTATGAAATTTTGATTACAGAATGAATATATAATTCTGTAATCAAAATTCTTTGTTTGATAACACAATTCTCATTTCACATAAAATGAGAATTTTAATTCTACAATTTCATAATTCTGACCTCATCAAACTCCCCTTAAGTAGAAGATAGGCCTAGCAGTCATCTATCTCATATTAAACAGCATTTGGTACGAAGAAGAGAGTCTATAACATTTTATATTTGTTGTATAATTGATTGAACGTTTGATAAGTTTGGTGGTTTTAAAAATCGGGCAAGTTTTGGTTTGGGTCCCAACCAAGAGTAGATTTCTATAGTAAAAAGGTAAATGTGAAAAGGTTTTTGGAATTCTGCGGTAAGGGCCAATGACACAACTAGTGAGGTAAAATACAGGTGCGTCAATTGCTGGTTGAAAAGGTTTATTTTATTGTAGAATACGTTTGACGAATGAATCGTTTTGGTTCATTTAACCTCGTTGTGGGGTGGTTGTCAATTGTACGTGATGAGGTTAGCGTCTCTTGACGTTGAGAAGGGAGTTGGTGCAGGCATTCAAGCATGCGGCAATGAAGAACAGCTCCAACACATCTTGTTTTCAAATGGAGAATAAATGCAGTAAAACCATGCATGCTCATGTCGTAGAAATCTAATTTATTTACGTGAGGTAGTTACCTGTGTAGTGGATGCATCAGTATGCAGCTGAAAGTTCAGACGTATTTAAATTTGTCTGAACTATTTTTAGACATACTCATTTGAACTAAGTTACATGGGTACTTTAATAAGGTCTACATAATTGTGTCACCATACCTGTACCTAAAGTGGGTACTTGGACATGCTTGAGTACTTTTTACATCTAAATAGTTTCAAAATACTTAATTTTGCTTGATTTAATTTTTTGCAATACAGCTTTCAACCTGATTTTAGAGTTATTGTTGATTAACATGCAACGTTTTTTATTTATATCAATTTTTTATTTATTTAAATGGTGCTTTTATTTTGATTATATATATATATATTCATACTAAGTCTAATGCCAAATCTGACGAAATGAGTACAGGTTGGTCCATATATTGGTTTCTGAACGTGAACCATAGTCATTACCATGCCTAGAAGGAGCCTGAGAACTCAGTTTGTGGCAAAAAATGGGCCCCAAAGAAACCTGGTTCATTTCTGTAATTTCAACAAGAACTTATCGAGCTAGTTTGCCAGAAAAGCATGTTGGCGTGAAGGAGCAGATTTAAAAATCTTTGTGGATATAATGTCAACGAAGAAAGAGGGGAAGCATAAGATTTAGGATGTACTTAAACTTATAAGGAAAAAGAACGATATGCTTATGGGTGTAATAATTTCATACTAATCAACAAATAAAGGTTCCTCTAGTACTAATATCGCTCTTCCCTCGTCTTTCTTGAAATGCACCCAGGAGGCAGGGGCTGTATATTTCACTTTTTTTCTTGTGAAGTAAACATTATTGCATAAGAGAAAGGTCTATCTTCCCATGATTGGAAGAACAAGTCTCCCCAAGAAAGAGGCACTATGTTCTATTCATTCAATAAAAAATCTCAATTTTCTTTAAAAGCATTAACCCACTCATCCCTCATTGTGAAAGCAATTTCTCTTTGTCCCCACAATCGCATTGTCATCTTCTTCTTCTCGCTTTGCCCCCTTTCCTTCTTGCTTCACTTTGATCTCTGCTTTCGTTGGTCCTCTCCGATATTTGGGAATTTGTCGTCTCCTCCCATAATTCCGTTAATAATTCCGTAGATGACATAAAATAAGGAAACCACTTCATAGTGTCGA
Source organism: Nymphaea colorata (assembly GCF_008831285.2). Lineage (NCBI taxonomy): Eukaryota > Viridiplantae > Streptophyta > Magnoliopsida > Nymphaeales > Nymphaeaceae > Nymphaea > Nymphaea colorata. The sequence goes on from NC_045143.1 coordinate 13,029,813, forward strand.
AAGCTTTTGTTCGTAGACTGGACATTCTATCACCTATAGTTTGCATATCAGCATTAAAAAGGAGATGCTATTGTGTGTTTGCTTACTCATTTGGGCTTACTTTCTCATTATACCTTGGTTTATGTTATCATATCAGTCTATAATTTCTTCATCATCATCATCATCAATAAAACACTTAGATATTGATTGGACGGTACTTTCTCAAAGAATTAAGCATCAACCAGTACAAAGCAATCTCATGGGCTGAAGGCGAACAACCCACATATGCGTTTTGTGCTTATTAAAACTTGTAAATGCTAATAATCTCCATCATCAAAGCATTTATATGCTGACCGATGCTCAGTAAAAAAATAAACACTAAGTAGTTGTTGTCATTACTAAATCCAGTGCTCTAATGAGGTAAACAGTGTTTAAATTTGTGAAATGAACAACTACTGGTCGCCATGATTTTTGTGTTCAACACATGGAAGTTTATCATCTGTGAAACATTCGTGTGAGCCATTTAGCTAATTTAGAAGGTGGCACTTTGTCTCTTTAGTGTCACTTATTTCCTTGTGGGAATATAAGCATTTTTACTTTCGATCCAATCTGTTCAATATTGTGTTCTTCATTAACAAATGTTCCTTTAGGTACATGCTTCTATGTTACTTATGTTGGCCACCATATTCCTTTGAGGGACACATTATCCATTTTGTGATCTATTTTTAGGACTTGCTTTTAAGTTGTATTTTTTTTTTCTCAGATAACTACATATTTTTGTGCATGCATGAAGCACGTAGTTGATCTTTGTGCTGCACTTAACAGGAATCAAATTATTTTTGGGAGGATCTGTCTCCATCTTATACATTACAAGTTGATTTGTTTCGTCTGAATTTAGGCCAACTATAACCATTATTCAGTTTGCTATGTTAGTTACTACTTCATTATCATTGTGGTGGTATGGGAAATATTATGTTTCTCACTTATTTTCCTGTAGTTTTCATCTATCTTTCGAAAATGAGCCTTCAACTTATGTATATGAGTGTCAATCTTAAATCACTTGTCCATTTTTCTACAATTCTTGTGCAATTTATGTTGGTCATATAAAGTGCCTGCTTTTAAAGGTTAGCTGATAAGTATAGTTGGTCAACTGATACTTTCAAACTGTATTAGGTTTCCAATTTGTTTCTATATCTTCATTTCTGCAACATTTTGTATGGTGACTCAATTAGGCTTTTCCATGATTACATGTAACCAGCTTTTCCCAGTTTATATAGATCTTTGCGGTCATCTTTGTTATTGTGTCTTGCCTCATGCCCATACAATGTGTGCTCAAGCTGCCTATTTTTTCGTGTTGTTGAATGTTGATTCAGTTGCAAGTCCAATAATATTTAATAGCATGGTCTTGAGAATATTGCATGACAGTATGTTTTTCATTTTACTATTGAGGGCATTTTTTGTGTATAGGCTCAATAAATCTCGAACCAAAAGTTTTGAACCATCACTTATTTAGTTATTTCACGCAGGAAATGAATATTCAATATAGAAAATGCCAATGAAACCATTTGTCTTACAGCTGCCAACGCCATCTGAGCAACAGTTTTGAGGCGTCTGCACAAATCATTCAACAGGTTCAAGCACAAACAATTATAAGAAATACTTATAACGCCAATAATAAATTACTTTTTAATTTTCGAATTAGTGGTTTATCTCTCTTTCTTTCCACCTCCGATAAGTGTCAGTTTTCATTAACCTTGCAGTTTAGATTCACTAACTGGGAATTAACTACCATTCAATTAAATTATTTTTTAAAAAGCACCTCCAGAACCTATTTTTTGTCATCTAAACAAAAACCAAGTTTTCACTCTTGAAAACCTGGTTTTGTCATGGTACCCAAACACTAAAACCAGGTTTTCAAAACTCATTAAAAAAATTAGTTTTACAAAATCAGGTTTTAGCAAAAACCATTTTTGGAGGGGGTTCATCCAAACGCGACCCAAAGCTTCTTGGGATCGTTCCTTATACGTATAAGTGTCTAGCTTCTACCAGAGATAGAGAGAAAGAGTTCAAATATGCAAACCAATGTTGAAGAGATATAGAAGGGAAGAAAAGAGTGTGCCCCCATGTCTGAACACCCCAAATGGCACTTCACAAAGATTCCCACTTTACCCACATCATAAACCGTATATCATCATTCTACCATTCACCCAAGGTATGGACCGGACCGAAGCCGTAGACCCAAATCCATACCTTAGACCCAGTTTCAGACCTAAGCTTGGTCGCAGTACCAAATTTGGAACCAAATCCAAGCCTCAAATAGAATTTAGATCCAAAACCAAATTCAAGTCTCATTTTTTGGATTCATGTCAGACTGAAACTATCAATGTCATATCTAGATTTTACTTCTGGATTCATTTCAGATCCAAACTATCAGTTTCGGATCTCCCCAGATCCAAAAATACCAGTTTTAGATCCAATATGGATCTAAAGCCACTTTTGGATACATTCGTAACCAAATTATTCCTTTGTGATCCATTCATTTTCAAACAACAACTTTTAGATCTATCCCAATCCAAACATCACTTTTGGATCCATTGGGATCTAGAATATCATTTTTCCATCTAATCTGAATCCAAACCTCACTTTGTGAGATCTGCATGATCCAAACTGTCACTTTTGGATCCATTTCAAGCTACAAATTATTACTTTCAGATCCAAACTATTTCTTCCGGGTGACAAACTATACCAAATGGGTGAAATCACACTTTACCCGATCGAACAAATGTTTTTTATACCATGAAAATGCCCCTGAGTTGGCAATCATGCACTTTTGTAGGTTGTTGTGACCTACTTATTATTTTTTTCAGCTTTAGGCAAAGGGGCAAAAGGAATCCACCACTATAAATAGCCCCCACTTCTCCCATTTGATTTGAGCATCAAGCCCACACTCTTCTCTCCTTCGCTTTCATTCATTCTCTCCCTCCTTCTCGCTCTTCCTCAACTCTCTTTGAGTTTCCCTCTTTCCCATATTGGCTTCTATGGAAGATTAGTTTAGGATTTAATTTATTTATTAATTAGGCACCAATGGGGTTAGGTATGCCCCTCACTCCTTTCAAACTACTCCTTAATTTTATATTTAATTTGCTCAAGTTAAACATATTTTCATTTGCCTAGTTGGCTTTCAAGTCCCTTAGCTGCAATATAAATCTTGGCTTAGGGGAACCAAAATCATCTCTTAGAATCTCAAATAAGCACACTAAGATCTAATTTCCTTGTTGATTAGGCACTAAAAGGATGGGGTACGCCTGTCTATCTTGAAACTAGTTTTTAATTTTATTTAGTATTTAATTTTGTTAAGTAAAGTATATTTGCACACAACAAGTTAAAGTGTAAGGACGATTAATCCCTTAACCATGATACTAATCTTGCTTTAGAAAATAATCACATGTTAAAACCTCAAATATGCTCATTTAGATTTAATTTCCTCATCAATTTGGCAATTTGGAGGGGTTAAGTATCCCCCTTTCTCTATTTTTTTTTCTCTCTACTTAAGTTGGTAATTTTCTATGCATTTGATTTAGTTTATCCCTCTTTAGTTTGTTTAATTAAACATATCTACATGCACTACGTGTAGTAGAGACTTAAAGATGGTTATCCCTTAAATGCAGCAATAATCATGGATTGGGAACAAATAATTATCCTTGAAACATTCAAATGAGTTCACCTAGATTAGGCAAGCATTGAGCTTCAAACTAAGCATGTTTGGGCCATTAAAACACACCATTTACCTCTGTTTATAATTTAAACAAGATGGGTTTAATGTTATAAGTTAAGTATTTATTGGGTTATAGGAAGTAATCCAAAGTTGATTAAATTCTAATCAGGCATAATATTTTCTAACTTACGTCTATGATTTCAAAGGAATTTCTATCCAAACCCAGTTTTCTGGTTCACCTCAAAGAATTAAATGATTAAGAAAAACCCAACACTTAGAAAAATCAAGACCTTAGAAACCAATTCATATATTAAGCATATTTTAAATATAGGCCACAAAACTTAGCAAAATTATCATCAAAATATCCAATTTATGGAAACTATAAGAGCTAAAATCTTTAAACCCTAAAACAATAAGCTTAAGGCATTAACCAACTGACCTCTTAACCAATTATTAAACACATTGAACTAAAGTCAAACATTTAAAAGTTAGGACTAAAACTCAACCTAAAGATAATAAGAAGCAAATAAATTAAGTTAAACCCATTTTAATCAAACGTAAACCATTGTCACTGAAACAACAAAGATATAAATCTTCACCTAATAAGAAAAACAATAATTATAAAAATAGTTGTGAAAACCTAAGTCCAAAGTCTACCAAATTTATAGCTTCATAAATCACAAATCAATTCACTTCAACCTAAACCTTGGTTCCAAAATTAAAGGTTTTCCTTAAAATATCAAAATGTCCCAACATCCAAATTTAGATCTTAACTTTCTTGAAAATTTATGTAATAAAGTCCAAGCCTCAGCATCCAAACCCATCCTAATCATCAAATTTTTTGATAAAGCATGCATAATGTGGTTTAGGGTAAATCATCGCTAGGGATATGATGACAACAGGGGTTAATGCATGAATAACATCATATTCTAAAATCCTAAGTTTTGAAGGTCAAATTGTATTCTTTAGTACTTTCAAAAACTAGGGCACATTGTTTTATTCTTGCATGAGCATTAAGATGATATTTAGACACTTGAATAATAGAAGAGTAAAATTTAGTTCTTGACTTGATTACCCCTGATAAAAATGCCAAGAACAATCAAACTTTGTATTGAGAAGTCGGGTCCCATTCAATAAATGCTAGATGATCGAACACATGAAGCTACCAAATTTGTATGAAAACACCAAGTCCTTGGAAGTCTACTAGGAGAAATAGATGTTACATGTATTCCTATATTGTCCACTAGAAGCAACATAACCATGTTCTTCATATGTCACACCAGATTTTGCTATGCCCAAACTTGATGGGTGCATGCAGGAGACCTCTAATGATAGCATTAGGAGTAATTGGATGAAAGTAAACTTGCGAATGGAGGCTATGGCAACAATTGGCTTGTTGTTGTCTACCAACATTAGAGGGTAGCTGAAAATGCATAAAAGTAAGTGAGGGCTTTGTAGAGCTTGGGGTTTGAAATCATGATCCAAATTCCAAGATCCGATGTCAAAGTTCTAGATATAATATCAGAAGTCTGAGTAAAGATCTGATTTTCCATAAGATCCGATGCAAGGGTTGAAAGTGGTCCAAACAGATCTACAGCTCCAAATTGGATGTCCAAAATGAGGTATGATTAGATATAAATCCAAATTTAGAGGCCTGTTGTACAATTGAAGAAGTTTGGATCTATTCTATGTTTGTATGGTCTACCCATTTGAGGCGAAAGGAGTTGACTTAAATAAACCTAGCTAAGATAAGGGCTTCAGACATGGGTTAGGATCATGTTTGTTGTAGTAGGCTCGATGTCAGGTCTGAGTTAAAGCATTGAATAACCTCAACAAGTTTTAGGTAGGTCAAGTCTAAGGTTTAGATTCCAATCATGTTTGAACCTAGAATTTTGGAAAACATGTTTGAAAATAGGTTTATTTTTTAATTCAAAACTATGCTTTTAAAAACATGTATCCTTATGAAACTTAGTTCAAATCAAGTGCATACAATGACTTTATAACATGCACATAGTCGATTAATTCATCATGATTCTCACATAGACCTAATTTTAAGTGCATAGTTTAAAATGGAATGCATGATGCAAAGTGAAAGCAAAATATATGAATGCATATCAAACATAACAAACAAAACATTTCATAGCACATCTAGTTATAGTATGCATGATTTTGGAAACAGAATCAATGTAGGGATTGGACTAGGATCAAAGTTCACATGTAATGTCAATAATCTCGAGGCATGTGATGAGAAAACTTAAGTTCTTTTATAAATTCAAATGCAAACGTGAAATCAGAGGAAGTATTATAAGCTTATGAATAAGAAACGAAGAACATGTAACTGAAATAATGTATATTCTTATGCTAGTTGTCAATTCCATGACTAGTAAAATAATTCCCTTCAATTAGCAGATAAATAAGCAAAAGAAGCTAGCCTAAGCATCTTGATTTCGTAATATTCAGCTTAAAAAAAAAAAGAATCAGTGGTGCAACTTCTTCCCTACTAATAGGAAGGGAAATTAGTAACACAGAAATTTGTCACCATTTTTACTGGTAACCCTTGTGGTCGGCACAGATTCAGTGGCGCAAATGTAATCTTCAATAGCGCAAGAAGACGCAATTGAACGTTTACAATGAAGCAACATTTTTTGCGGCAATAAATTATCAATAGCGCAGCTTTTTCGCAAATATAGTAAATGGCGCACAGACTTTTTTGTCACTTTTTGTTTCAGTGATGGTACCTACAGTGACAACCTTAGTGGCACAGTGTTTTTGTCATTAAAAAGTTTTAGCAGCTCAATTTTTACGCCACTAAATTATAGTGAAAACATTAAGATATGCAAACAAATAACAATCCATAAAAATAGAGTGACCTCCTAGCAACTTGAAAACTAAATTGGACTGGATCTTGGATGAGTTAACCTAAGTTGAGCTTGGGTTAGGCTAGTCTTAGTGAGACGAACATGCCATAAGTTCGGTTGAGGCTCAAGTAGGTTAATTTCGAGGCAAGAGCAATGGTTCAAAAGATCTAAAAATTAAATAGCAATATCTTGAGAGATAGGGTACCGGTGCTGCTGACACAAAGGCTTCCCAATCATGTGAAGGAAGCAATGCCATAAGATTATTATAGTTCTTGCCAATCGATCGATCGGAGGCTTACGATGTAGGAAAAAAGAGCGTGAACATTTTTTGATCTCTCATGTCTTTAGGGTCTTGAGTTTGGTTTAAATGTGTCATTTTGAGCAGGTCTAGCCACTTGTAAATCATAAATGACAACCTTATGACCTAAGTGGAATCTAGGGCAAACTGATTGAAATTAGATTTGCCTTAGAGAACCAATTTCTATGGTTTTCCTGGGGTTTAGGGGTAAAATGGCAAGTAAAAATGACCTAGGGTTAACTAAAAAGGCTGGGGTTTTCCTATGTTTATGGTATTGGTGGTACTACTGGGGAAAAGATAGGGAAGTCTGACACTATTCTAGGGTCATGGGCAAATGCAAGTTAGAAAATCATTCAAAAACAATGACAAAATTTTAGTTTGTTCACAACTATAAATTATTGACCACTCCCTAAAGACCAAATAGGGTTAAGAGGCTTCCCAGGCCTAAGCGTAAGCATCAGGTGGGCCCGATAAGGAATTGGGCTCAGGCCAGCCTAACACTCGAAACTCGGGCTTGGGCTCGGCCCGACACTTAAAACCCAAGTTTGAGCGCGGCCTGATTAAATGAAAAAATATATATTTTAATATAACATAACATATAAATATAATTAATCCTAATAAAATGTTATAATTATATATAAAAATCAATAAAATATATACTAAAAAAATCATATCGGGTGGAACCGGGCTTAATCAAGCCCATCTGGGCCTGCCTGATTAAGCCCAGGCCACCGCTGTGCCCTTTTTTACGGGCCCGGTACTCGTCGGGTACCCCACGCCCAGCCTTACCCAGACCTATATATTCTAGGAGTTTTGTTCAAGGGTATCCCTTGACTATGGACTGACAAAGCTAAACAAGCTTTTGAAAAACTCAAATAGGCAATGACTAGTGCAGTGATTTTAGGGGTTTACAAAAACTTTTGAGATAGAAACTGATGCTTGTGATGCTAGAACAGGAAAAGTACTGTCTCAGGAGGGCATCATATAGCCTTTATGAGCAAGGCATTGTCGTCCAGGGCCAAACCATTATCAGGATATGGCAAAGAAATAACTATTGAGAAATGGAGACCCTATCTATTGGGTAAAAAGTGCTCAAAGCGTTTCAACTCCCAATCAACAAAAGTGGTTAGTAAGAGTATTAGGGTATGATTTTGAAGTTCACTACAAGAAAGGACTTGGGAACAAGCTGGTGGTTGATGCCTTGTGACATCTGGGGGAAAATCTCTACCTCAACCCAACAACCCAAGATCAAATCAATCAAGGAGAGCCTTGAATCCCAAAATGCCTCTCTGCCAAACTAAACCCTAAAAAAATCATATTCTTTACAGAGACAAAATATTCGTACCCAAAGACTCCAGCCTTATACCAGATTTGATCATGACATACCAAATAAAGATCCCCCAAATGCACCGGGTGATGTGATGACACCAGGGGTAGAGCGAGAGATTTTTCAAGAATGGGGCCGAATTAAAGTTTTAAAATTTTGACAGGGGCCGAAATATCATTTTTCAAAATTTTTATATAAGATAAGTGAATTTTTTAAAATTTACATGTAAATTTATTTTATTTTTATTTTTATTATTTAAGGGGAGGCCAGGCCCCCCTGCTGGCCCCCCTTGGCTCCGCCCTTGGATGAGGCCGAAGGGCAGCTCTTACCTCATTAAATCTTAAGATGTAAAATGGTAGAGCCTTAGTGAAGCAGGTGTCGGTGGTCTGGGGGTGGAGAGAAAGGGACATTGTGGATGAAATGAAATGGCTATGAGATCCCCACATTAATTGCGGTAGGTCTTTGAGACAGACATCTTTCAAGGATGGTGAACCTAACACAAGTCTAAGTGAGTCAATCGAGCATATCAAGACCCAAACTAAGGAGTCGGACAAAAGTAGGTCGCCATGAGGCACGTCAAACGTTAAAGGAGAAGGAGAAGGCTACCATAGGGCAACCGAGCTCAGTCAATATTCTGGGGACAGTCAAAACCAAGGTCAACTTAGAAAAATTAATTATAAAGCAAGATCGGTCCGTTTGCAAGCGATTGACCCGGGACTCATCGAGTTTGACTGAGACTGGTCAGGGGTCTAGGTCTACATGGTAAGTCAAGAACTGAGCTCGGTCCCCGCATTAAAGAGCATTGAACAGACTCCCACTGAGAAGGGAACCACCCGTCTGGAACCCATAATGAGCAGGAGGCAGCATTAAATGAATCAGCCCCAACCTAATTTTGGACGCTGATTAAGGAGAGCAAGTGCAAAACTACAGCCTCTTTGTTTCAGACGTTTGGAAAAGAGGGATCCTGCATTAAAAGAAGAGAGAACCGAGTCAACAATGGAGGACCATCCTAGCCAGCCGAACCGGTCCGACCCGGGCAAGATACAAGTAAACAAATAACAACCCGGTTTTCTTCAGCTTAACCGAGCGAAGATGCAACATGCAGGGATGGTTTTTTTCGCATCTGAGTTGCGTGCACACTTATATGTGGAATGTGCCAAAGGGGTGGAAGGTATTTTTGAAAATTTTTAATAAAAAATTAGGTATTTTATACTTTTTAACATTTTTACAATTTTTTTTTTTTATTTTCACCAAGGCCCGGTTGCCATGCAGGCCTTGGTGCTGCATGGAGATGTTTGCCACCTGCTGCTGTGTTGTGTGTTGTGACTGAAGTGGGCAATTGTCCACACGGGACCACTAAATTTATATTATTTATATATATAAATTTTATTATTTTTTTTACATATGTGTGCTTTGAAATTTATATTAACAAGAAATTTCTGGCTTAGTCACTGAAGTTGGCCCAAATTTTCTGACCATGGTCGGCTCGGCACCAATGGCAGGTTTAAATGTCAAATCTTAAGGCACACTCATATATATATATATATATATAAAAACTAAAAATTAACAAAGTTGGTATATGTGAATAATATTAATATAGTGAGCTGGTGTGGGCAATTGCCCACACAAGCTACAAAGTGGCTCTGCCACTGGTCAGTGCAGTCGCAGGCGGAGGTCGGCTTGTCCTCTCTCTCTCTTCTTTTATTGGATGGACGTTCACTTAGGCTTGGGACTTGGGGAAAAATGCTGCCAACAAATTGAGTATGCAGATCTTAAAGAACACACAGGCGTTCCCTAATTGCCAATCGATTAAGCATTCAATAATCAATGCGTAACCAAAATGATCCATCCTTCTTCTTAACTAATAGCATAGGTAGAGTGACACACTCGGTCTCGTAAATCTTTGTCTCTTAGAACATTCTCTAGCAAAATGTCCTTATCACCACAATTTAACATACCCATGAAAGCATAGGACATGGTCTTTTAGGGTGTAGTTGGTGGCAAAAATGACAGTATTTCATATTAGGCTTGTTTAGGAAAAAAGTTCTACGAGATGGAGTTGGTGGAAAAGGCCTCTGTTTAGGCATAAAAGGTGTCTTAATTGGAATTTGTGATGATGTTCTAGACTCATAAAATTTTCTTTTCCCGTGATTTTGAATTGACCCAGAGTCTCATTTATCTGGTTCCCTATTTCAAGTCTATAGGACTCTTTTCCATCATTCTCAACCTCAAGTTATTATTTAGTCCTTTGATAAATTTATTTTCTTTGGCCTTGTCAGTAGCGTACGTATTCAGGTAGTACTTTACCATATGTTGTAACTCACAGATATACTCTTCATGAGTTCTACAATGATGAGCCAATTCAAGGAATTGTGACATCCTCCAGCATCCAGTGTGTCTGCGGCTCCTATAAATTTTGGTTATGCTCATGAACTGCTTATGTTGATTGCCATGACAGTGGGTTGAGTACTTGCTTGGGCCAAGGTCTGCATAGACCTAGAAATAGTTCATAAAATCTTCACGATATCAACCTGATCTCTTTGTTTATAGCCCCCATCTCTTTCCTGACCACCACTAGTTCCTGAGGCATCTTGCCAAGATAACTGCCTATTATACTGAGATATTTGTTAGTGAATTAAGACTTTACTTTCTACAACACACAAATTTTATTGCTTGTTAGATAATTTTTCAATTTATTTGGCTTAAGGTAAGCCACAATGATTTTTTTAATATCTTAGCAATAACTTTTATCTGGTACCCACATGCCAGATGACATTGTGATCAAGGGCTAATATGATGAAAGAATGGGGTCACTCTGATACCATTAAGTGTAATGCTCTAATGTCATAGACAGTTAGTTGCAAACATGAAATAGGAGTAGAGATTTTTTGTTTAAGGGTCATAATGACCATGCGAAAGGATAACAATCACACACCTATGTAGTGAGCGTAGGTTTGATCTGTCTACTACGTGCAAATAACTTGCTGCGTAATTGGCGTGCAACACGATGGTTCTAATGAAGAACACCCACCTTTTTATAAACAGTTACTTCGTATATGTGTCAAAGAGCTACAACTCTCAAAGTCTTAGTTTCAAGCATCAAAAGGACATCCATATATGTACAGACAAAAGTGGACAAAGGTATTTATATGACATTGGACGTGTTTCTTCCCAGTAATCCCCCATGCTTTCAACCATCCAATCAACAAACATCATCTTAAGCATATTTAGTACCTAAGGAGACATAATAGACATAGCATAAGCACAACCGCTGAGTACAATCAAAATCATAACAAGATCTCTGTTGTTCTATTACATATGTAAAGTTTCTACATTGTATTGATTGTGAAAAATGAAAATGAGCAAGTATCATCACTGGAGGTAGGTTCACTTCAACACCAGTGATAATTCTGGAATCGAAAGATTTACTAAGTTTGTTATGCCAATTTCTTCAGCATTCCAACAAATCAGACTCATTCAGAGTCATAAAATAATCATTCACATCAATAGTCATAATGGAAGCAATTAAATACATAAATAAATGAATGGACAATCAATTCTTATGCGCATGAATTACAACGATGCACACACACTCACTTGAGTAAAATCATATGACGTCACTCATTTTGTTGATGTATTTAGGTAGACTGTTACAACTTACGATAGAAACATCGAAAATATTGACATAATTTGATGTAACCATTGTCGTGGCTCCATATTTCGTTGAGCTCAACTATGTTACTGTAGTAACTGCATTCCACACTCGCTGCCTCATGCCGGCGGATTTTCCTTTAAGTAGCCTGGAAAAGAAACACTTTATACATCAATCCCTTCATTTAGGAAAGGTTTTGATCACGCGGGTGCCCCCCCATGCGCCACCCAACCTGACCCCTTTTATGTTTTACAGTTGCATTTGACTATTTATAGTTGCTACATGTGTCAATCTCAGACTTTTCATTTTCGATATACTGAGCCGTTCTCTAACTTTGCCCATATATCATTAACCCAGAAACAAAAAAGCGACCCTAGGCCGTTGCCCACATCAAAATGATAACTTGGGTCATGAACAATCATCGCGTGAAATAAGTAAACAATCATCATGCTCAATTAATCCAATGCATGGGCCTACTTTCACATCACTACCCAACTTTCATTATCAATTGCGCTAATCTCAGAGCTTAAGTGCGGGTTTATCATGAAACAACACTCTTCTTCGAACTCAATTATAAACTCCCTGTCCAAGTGTTGCGTACGTTTCCATAATCAAATACAATTGAATAACATGCATGTAGCATAAACGTGTACTTAAAAAATCAAACTAAAGTTAATTAGCTTAAGTCATTCACTTAAATTTGCGACTTACTTCAAGCCACTTAATCCCAATTTTGCTAGTCTAAGCAACCATATGAATAATATAATTATATATTATGAACAACAAATCATAACTGAAATTCTGTGTGGTCAATCGCTCGCATGGCTAGAGGTCAATCACGAGCGTGGCCAAGATTACCCAAGCAAGGTTGGATCATGGCTAATCAGGATTTGAAAACGGTCATGGTTAACCAAGGCAAATTGGGCTCCACGGCTTGGTCTGGCCTACCGCCAAAGTTCGGGATATAGTGATTCGGTGCATGGTTCGGCGGGGGTTTGGATGCAACCAAGACACTTAAGCTAAGTAAATATCATTGACGCAGTCCGTTCATTGCTCGAACGTACAACGATGGGGTCCGAAGTTCTAAATGCAAATTTGGTAGAATCTCATCGACCGATCCAATTTTCTCAATTCCGATCCGTAAGAATACTAGAAGAATAGCTGCAGAGCGGAGCCTAGAAGAAGAAATGAAAGTTCTTATAATCAAAAATCTAAAATTTTACATTTAATCGAAGAAACTGCAATAAATTTTATTGTACCTTAGATTTTTGCTATATTGCTGCTCTAGAAGATAGCAATGCGCACGTGGGAGGTTCAGCAGAGTTTCATCACCAAAAGTCACTTTCCCGCTCATTGTTTCTCTCTCTCTACTATCTTTTCTTCTCTCTCCTCTTCTCAACTTGCTCTCCAAAATGGGGCGGCAACCCCTATTTATAAAGAAAATAATGTTCTATTTTTATTAATTACTATTATATTGTATTTTCACATATTCTATTTTTAAAGAGGTTGTGAAAACTAATTAATAATATGTGGAAGTGAAAAATTAATTTCCTGATATGAGGAGGTTAACATATTTAATTAGATTGGAATAATCAATTTCAATTCTGGATTAGTTTAATGCTTAATCCAACCTTACGAGCTTTAATTAATCATTAATTAAGGTGTGTAAGCTCTTAAAATAACATTAACTAAATTTAATTATGTTTAGCATAATGTAATTTTAAGTATTCAATTATCAATCTAACCCTGGTCATGGGTAGTAATTATAAGTTTGCCACTGACCAATGACCAGAATACCTAAGTCTAACCCTGTTTTAGACAGTTTTTAGACTCTCTGCTTCACTGTGAGTTTCGTAACCATGGAACAAGCATTTTCCGCCTGTGTTGAAACTCAAGAAAGACTATATCGAATACTATTTACAGGTATTATTAATTCTCAATGTAGATATCATGTCTCTGCAATATTCACACAAAAAACGTAGAAAGGTCCAAGAAATCTCTAGGGCTAAAACTGTAATTCGTTTACTATGGTAATCATTGCCCAATGTGTAAAGCAAGAAAACCACGTTTTTAGCGTTGTTAAGAAGTAGAAAGGCACAAAACGTTTGAAAAAATTTTCTTGTGTCCCATTTATTTTCTCCAAATTTATGTGGAGGTAAAATATTATTGGAGAAGGATTTCCATGTCACATGGAAGACCGTAGTCGTAGAGGGGCATTTTTATCGTTTTATAGGAGAAATTTCTACCTCATACGATTTTTTATAAGAGAAATTCCTACCTCATACGATTTTCTGTCTTCATATAAGCCTAGGCATCAGGCCGGACCGACACCGAAAACTTGGGTGCGAGGCCAGCCCGACATTCAAAACTTAAGTCTGAGCCCAGCCTGATTAAATTATAAAATATATCTTTTTAATATAAAATAATATATAGATATTAATCGTAATAAAATATTATAATTATATATAAAAAAAATAAAATATATATTAAAATCTGTTATCGAGCCTACCGAACTGGCTGGCTGGTACCCTTTTTTTTTTTTGAGGCCGAGCCCAAATTAAAGTCGGGCTAAGTACCATGTACCCGCCGGCAGCTTGGCCAGGTGCCCAGGCATCTTGATAAGGAGTCTTCCATTTAGCCACTAGCCACTAGATTATGGTCATTTCTAATTCATAGCACATGCTCCATTGTTAGGGGATAGTTCATCCAAAATATTTTTATGTATATATTTTCTTCAAAATTTAGTGGCGCCATGGCCCCTGCTGGCCCACCCTGGGGTCCCCCATGAGTGTGAAAATGAAACGATGAATGCTGCATGTAGGTACTAAGACGAGGACGATTATGGAAAAAATCTCGTATTGGGGATTAGCCAGTTTTTCGCGTCAAAGGAATCGATCTCGCCTTACCAGTGCTTTCCCCTCCTACATTGAATAGTGGCATATATTCCCACAATATTCAATTGCTCGCATTGAAGAACAAAACTCAAAATGGAATAGCTTTAAATGCCCGCGTCCACTTTTTTAGTTGGTCATACACGTTACTACTTGGTAAAAGTCCACGCAACTCAAGCACTAAGAATAAAGGAATCTTTGAATTCAAGGTGGTCGGTAAGGACCATGATATACAGAAAGGGAGCTCTTTAGCTGCCGCTTTATTTACAACAAGGCATGTAGAAGGGAAACCAGGGAAGAGAAAAAACAATGATAAACAATCGCTTTCAATGATATTTACATAAAGATATCAAACAATAAAAAAGAATATTTGATCTTCATTCCTGCTTGGCTACTTCAGAGGCAGTTGCCCCCTCTTAGGCTTTTCAACAGGGTTAGGTAGCCTTTCTGATCTGGCTTTATCATCCTGTAAAATATCACAAGGAAGGTAGTTGATAAAACCAGTATATTTATATTTATGCAGAACTTGCCATAAACAAAGAAGGTGATCTTACCCATGGCGTATGAGGAAATCGATGGTTACTATAGCACAACTTGGCTTGAACTTGGTTGAAGTTTCAAGGATGTTCTTGATGCAGGGGATCGATAGAAGATGGAAGCTTTCCACCTCCCCATCTATTCAACAAATCAAGTTTATTAGAACAACTTAGAATTAGACTTCCAAATACAAATGCAAAAGAAAGGAAATGAAACTACAATCTACCTGTGCATTGAGGCGTGAAATTCCGAGGGAGGTGCAAGTCATAGCAGAAGAGCACGTATCTCTCAAACTTGCAGCCTTCGATCTGCTCATAGCTCAGAATGCTCACCGGCATTGCCCTGCAGCAGCACCACGCCAATTCACTCAATGTAAGCAAAAAAAAACCATTTGAAACATGACACCGAATATATGTTGAAGACTATTCTAAGGGGTTTTAGTTCATCAGCAGCAATGCGGTCCACCTCATAAAGGGACATGTATTTAATTCTTGTGGTGGTGCTGGTCACTGTCACAGCACTCTTCTTTCTTAAACTGACAAGAGGAAGAGGAAGGGAAGGAGGTGTGGAACGAACCACTCGACTTAAAAAGATGAAAATTTTCATTGCAATATAAGACTAACCTCTCTGCAATGGCACGACCTATTCCAGCTTCTTCCCGGCACTCCTTGATGACATTCTCTTTGCAAGTGAGTCCCTCAGGCTGCATGGTTCATGTTCATCAATATTCAAAAGGGTCGGATAAATTACCCAAAAACTTCGAACTAAGAACATGTATCAGTACTCACCAAGCCTCCAGCAACAAGTTGATCAAAGAAACCAGGATATGTGCTTTTACTCATGCTCCTCTTTCCAACCCACACCTTCTTCTCTCCCTTCCTCTCCACGTAACCGTTCACATGCACTGCGTATCCCTTGTGAAAAAGCAAAACCACAGTTTTAAACCAGTGAAGCATAAACACTAGAGCAATGCAAACTATTTACTTAATTCTGAAAGAAGAATTACAGATTCAGAAGTTAAAGTGTTTTACCTGAATACCAAAGTATGGTGCATAGCTTCTGTCGAGAGAGAAGATTGTCTCCCCATGAAAGTGAGTTGACACTGCATACAACTGCCCGATGGAATAAAGGAAAGTCAAACTTAATTAGGTGACAGAGACGGAGGAAAACTGTGTTAATTAAGACTGTGACATGGAAGCTGACCTCGCCATGGGGCTTTGGGAGATGGCCATTGAAGTGAAGAGTCTTGACCACGTGGCTAATGGCTGCTGTTCTCTCTTCCTTGGTCCTCAGGGTAGGTTGGAAGGCAATACCAAAATCTTTTCTGTGGATTTTCTTTCGCACGTCGCCCTCGATGTCCCACACCAAGCTGAAAACATCTGAAAATTTTCCGAGATTCTGCAGAAACCTGCATAATATGTTGCAGCAAGATGTTATACCAGTTTGTTGCATTAGAACTGAAGGTGCCCTGTTTTCACAATCTCGGTAAGTGCCGAGGATACTTGACATCATTGTAAAAAATATCTTTGAAAAATACGATAAAATACTTGACCGGTTAAATTACGATAATACGATAAAATTAAAAAAATCTTTGGAAAATGTGATCAAAGTTAAAAAAAAAAGGAATTCTAAAAATAAAACGCAAAAACAGAAGAAAGAAGGTAGAAATAAAAAATGTGGAGAAAATGCCAAAGAAGTATGAAAAAATGCATTTTTTTTCTGTTTTGTGGCATATTTTTTCATTTGGTGTTTTTTCAAAACAGACGCTTTTTTGATATATAATATGAAGTTTTTCTTTTATTTTGATATATAATATGAAGTTTCTAAAAAGAGAAAACAGGTTTTCTGTGAGAATGCATGAAATTTCCAATAGTAAGCTGTCTCAACAAACTGGCATTTTACTGGAACTTAAATGTGTGTGTTTTAGCCCAAATCTGCTCTTCTGTTTCATTTTCTGATAAGCCCAGATGCTGGAGCTGTATGGAAAGACCATGAAAGATCCGATAGGACTAAAGAAATACATGTTACGTTTAGTTTTCATGAGTTTGATTGAAGGTCAAGGTCCTGAATATCTTGCTTCTCAACCAAACAGATGATTGGAAAACGTATTACTGTGTCAGAGAAATGGTATCATCCCCCACTGCTGAATTCATGAATCATGGAGATCTGGATGTTTATCCAAGAGATTTATTGGGTGCGTATTCATCATAATGCAATTGTTGCCAATTAAAACACACATACATGCGTGTGGATTGAACTTTACTTACTTTGGGTTTATGTATCCAATGACATGTCCTTCAAAGAAGAAAGGTACTAAGGTCGTCTTCTTTTCCTGCAGAAGAAGATACATTAAAATGTCATTCCCACAGTCCCACTACCAAAGAAGAATTCCCCACTCATAGCTCGCCAAATACAGGAAATTAATGAAGGCAAGTTGCCTTGACGACCTTCCATTCTCGTCTACAAATCTAAATTCCAAAAGAGACTAAGATGAACTCTGGAATCAGAATCTGTTTCATGGCGTCTTACCAATCCGAAGTTGCAGAGTTTAGAATGCTTGTTATATGGTTCCAGTGATGGTAGAGGTTCCAATGATGCTGCTTCCACCTTCTTTTCTTTGAGGCTTATGAGTTTCATGGCAGCTGCAGGCCCGGCCTTTCGCCGACAAGTTGAGAAACTCAGCAGCCCCCTGCGATCATCTAGCCGGAACAAGGGAGTTGTTGAAGATGAGGAGGAGGAGGAGAGAGCAGAAGAGATGTTGAATAAAGAAGCAGAAGCCATGGTAGTAGGTGGTGCGTGGTGGAGGAGGTGCTGGTTACCGCACTTTATATAACACTACTACCGCCTCCCAAACTTGCATGCGAGAGAAGGGTCAGTGTGAACTTAGAAGAAAAGAGAATGGGGAGAAGTGCGAGGGGAAAAAGGTAATGAGCTTGGTGGACAAGAAAAACAGAGCGAAGCAACGCAGAAAGCGAAGCGGCTTCTCGAAGTAGAATTCAAAGTCGCCTTCAAACGAGTAATAAGGAATCTCAGTCAAAAACGGACAAAAGTGGGGCAGTTGAAAGTCAACAAAGCCTTCACAGTCCCGTGCTATGTATTCCTTTATATATATATATATATATATATATATATATATATATATATATATATATATATATATATATATATATATATATATATAGAGAGAGAGAGAGAGAGAGAGAGAGAGAGAGAGAAAGAGAGAGAGAGAGAGAAATTGATAGAAACGATAAAAACACGATGCTTTAATTTTTTGCCAAAAAAGTATTTTAAATAAAATATAAATAAATTGATATAGTTATAAAAACTAGTTTGATACAAAACATAAGTTGTTTTTTATGAAAAATTGGGAATTTTTATTCATTTTTACTTATTATAAAATAATATGAAAGTCCAAAAATGATCAATTTAACATATATTTTGCAGTGAATAGGTAAGGTTAGATTTCCAAAAAAAAAGAACACACTTTAAACATCAAAATTAAAGTGTCCGGTTTTTCTATATGACCAAACCTTATTTCTCATTTTATTTATATATATATATACTAAGTAAATAATGATTTGACAATTGAAAGCCACTCAATCATCTAGTCATAAGTAGATGATAGTTGGGAGAAAATATGTAAACAATATAAAGAAAATGTCTATCATATTTTTCTTTTTATTTTTTATTTTTAATTATCCATCATATTAAATCATTCGGTTCTATTAAACTGTTGCTTTTCTAAAAAACCAGTTATATATATATATATATATATATATATATATATATAATTTCTAAAAGTGAAGAAAGAGAAAGAAAAAATTATAATGATAATTTATGTTTTCAAAGTAAATGGTGGAGAAAAAACCAAAAAAGAAAATTAATGTTATATATTAAAATACATTATCTCATTTTCCTCCTTTTTTTTTGCTTAATTGTATGTTTTTTCAATACACACATATATAAGAAAGGACCATGTTACAGTTTCCTCCATATAAAAGATGGTCCTTTCTTCAAGTAAGATTAAGGCGGAAGGCAAACAGCAGCATTCCTCCGCCTTAATCTTTTACCAATTTTTTAGCCACACTGTTGGTAACCAGCACCTTCTCCACCACGCACCACCTACTGGCTACTACCATGGCTTCTGCTTCTCTATTCAACATCTCTTCTGCTCTCTCCTCCTCCTCCTCATCTTCAACAACTCCCTTCTTCCTGCAACTGCCATGAAACTCATAAACCTCAAAGAAAAGAAGGTGGAAGCATCATCATTGGAACCTCTACCATCATTGGAACCTTATAACAAGCATTCTAAACTCTGCAACTTCGAATTGGTAAGACGCCATGAAACAGATTCAGATTCCAGAGTTCATCTTAATCTCTTTTGCAATTTAGATTTGTAGACGAAAATGGAAGGTCGTCAAGGCAACTTGGCTTCATTAATTTCCTGTATTTGGCGAGCACCGAGTGAGGAATTCTTCTTTGGTAGTGGGATTGTGGGAATGACATTTTAATGTATCTTCTTCTGCAGGAAAAGAAGACGACCGTAGTACCTTTATTTCATCTGTTAGAGTTTCCTCCATAAAAGATGGTCCTTTCTTCAAGTAAGATTAAGGCGGAAGGCAAACAACAGCACTCAACCTGGCAGTAGACGTTGCCTCTACCCAACAGATAATTAGTAGATATTTCTTGTCTTTGTGGAAGATTGAGATTCATCTAGAGCTGTCCCCAAGTTTCGCCCAACCAGAAAGGAGATGGGAAAGAGAACATCCTACAAACAAGTGCTGATGTTGGGCACGAAAATTCTATATCGGAAGAGTTTCGAAAAGCAAATATTCAACAAAGATTATGTCGTAACTCCTGGCTTGTTATAAAGCGAAAGCATGATAGTGGGAATGCTTCTAACCTCTTAATGTGGGGAGCAGTTTGCCGTGCTACACAACATTTTTCAATTTGACAAGAAAATCTTTGTGATATTAATGCATCCCACCTAATCAAATCCCAAAGAAGATTTTCTTTGACGCTAAAGTTTTGAGGTTATCTGAAAGTTATGAACTTATGCCATTTTTCTAGTTCTAAACCTATAAAGACTTTTTTTTTTTTTTAATCTTAAATTGCTCTCACTAGCTACAATGGCTAATCAGCTCTTTGGATTTTTATTTACCAAGAAATTCCATGGTTGCTAATCCAGAAACTCGGACAAGCGACTCGTCCCTAAAATCAGTTGGGTAGGTTGCTTGGATTTATATTATGAGTAGAAACTCCATCCTTTCTGCTTCTACCAAGCATGCTTGAACAAGTAATGATTTTTCAAATTTACAACGATAAGTAATACACACCAAAAAGGGAAAAAAAAAAAAAAAAGAAGAGTAGTAGTTGAAAACTGTGGCTGTCCAAATTAAAGCTCATCAAGATATGGGAACAAATGATATGAAGACACAGAATCCAACCAAGGAGAAGATAGAGCTGCCATAAGGGGAGGAGATAAAGATGGAGAAAAATATAATACTTGTAAATCCTCTTTCCAAAGAAAATCTACTGTTAATGTAAACAAGTATCCACATGATAATGGATACTACGGATACTGAAAAGGTCATTCTAATGAGGGCAGCTTAAATATATCCTTACAATTATTCATGCCATCGGACTGATTGTACTATGCCCCTTAAATGTATATAGTGATTTGTAGAAACCAGAGAAATAAATCAAGGACAAAAACCAGACTTTTTAAAGTATGATATTTAAACAATTATTTTTTTATAAATTTAACCTTACCAATATGATTTACAAATGCAGATGACACTTCTCCATCATGATGATTTTCAGTTATCTTTGTTTCAGAATGTTAGACGCCCAACGTGAATGGAGAATGTCTTCTTCCTCTTTGAACCAAGAAGTTTTCTTGAATTTGCCTGTCACACGAACTATCAATGCCACGGCTATTGCGCCGTTCATTTCGAAAACGCATAATTTGCTTCTCTAATGTGAAAATCTTGAGATTCGCCAGCTCTGAGGTGATCTCCGTCGTAGAAAACAAAAGGTAATTGCACCAGTTTTCCAGAAAAACAGCAAATTAAGGAAATTGGACTCAAGGCACATTTAAAGATCCGAATCTAGGTTTAACTCCTAGATCAGAAACCTAGGATCCAAAACCGGAACTTGGACCCAAACCTGAATTTAAGTCGAAAAATTCAAAATCCAAGAACTAGAGTGTACCTCTAGACAGGATGCATGATTTGAGCCGAGATCCAGAATAGCAATATTAGGATTTTTTTCCAAGATCCAAAATCAAAATGGATGTATGATCCAAAATATCAAATCAATTTTGAAATACCTTTCTTAATATGAATTTAAGATCTAAAAATAGAATTCTCAAAGTTCCTTTGCATCAGAAATCCGAAATTGAAGTTCAAAACTAAAATAAACAACAATTTAGAATCCAAAAATCCAATAAACGTATAAGAACAAAAGAAAAATACGTAAGCATTCAAGAGGGACAAATATAAGAAGGTTGGCCATGCCTGGTTTCCTCCTCAATTAACCCAGCTAACCAGGCCTGGTCAGTGTCTCTGGGCAGAACAAAGATCAGTCTAACATCTCGATTTTCCCAGTCAGCCTATTTTAAAAATATTATTGAAAGACAATTCAGAATTCCACTGAGCTCAAAATTCTTTAATCCATCCTCAAATTGGCCAAGTATTATTGAAAGACAATTCAGAATTCCACTAGGCTGAAAATTCTTTAATCCATCCTCAAATTGGCCACGAGGTTTATAGTGTGTGTGTGTGTGTGTGTGTTGACAAGTATTAGTGAAAGACAAATCAGAATTCCAATAAGCTGAAAATTATTTAATCCATCCTCAAATTGGCCACGACATTATATATATATATATATATATATATTGACCAGTATTATTGAAAGACAATTCAGAATTCCACTAAGCTGAAAATTCTTCAAGCCATACTCAAATTGGCCACGATATATATATATATATATATGTATATATATATATATATATATATATGTATATATATATATATATATATATAAAGAGAGAGAGAGAGAGAGAGAGTGAGGGCCATAACGTATGGAGATTTCTAATGGATCTCCTATCCCATGGTTGTAAATGTAAAGAGACGAAGGGGGTCATTGATTCTTCTTCATTTCCCCCTTTCCGTTCCCGATTTTTTCCCCCATTACCCAATACCCAACCCTCCCCAGACTGCGCTTTCTCCAACAGCGATCTTAAGCCAGGAGCGATCACCTCTGCCCAAAAACGACCTGTGATGAACACTCCCCAAGTTCCTAAAGACAAGCATTGATTCAAGGAAAGAATGCCTAATGTTAACGTGGTTAGGTGTAAACTCACACCTACGTCCACAAAGGCAGCTATCATTCTTAGTGTGCTATTGTTCTTAGTGTCGATAGGCGTGGATCTTTCTTCTATTTATAATAGAATTACAGGCATCATCGTTTCCTGATTTACAAGATTTATATCGATCTTTATAAAAGGAAACAATATCTAATTTACAGTTGTTATTTCCTTGTTTAGTTGCTGCGCCTCTCCGTTTGACAACTGCATCTTAGTCTCCTGTAGTGTCTGCCTGGCCAGCCGTTGTCTTTGTATTACTGTCTTTGTACGGTCGGCCAGATGATGTTTCCTTCTTGGTATTGTAACGATTACAATTGTTACTGTTTCCATCCTTATGGCTGGCTGGAGTTTCCTTTGTGAGTCCTCTGATTTTCTTGATATTGTAACGATTACAATCGTTTCTGTTTCCATCGTCATGGTTGGCTGGAGTTTCCTTCTGGAGTCCTTTGATAGCGCCTCTATTTGTAAGGATCATTTGGTGGGTTGACGTATGTCAATGAGGAATTTCACACATTATGGCTGTCTTAATGTAAATATCCAGTTACGTGATTGCATTTTGAGATATTACGTTATTTTATATGGTATGAGCTATTTTATAATGTATAGATACCTGTACACAATTACGGACTCTTTGATGGGTTGAATCCATAATTGCTCTTGATATAAAAGGATAGTGGTCCATGGGTCGTACAACGGTTGCTTGAAACATTGTTTCTAGCGTTGTCTCTTCTCTATCTGAGAGAAACCGCACGTGCGCCGCACAGACCCTGAAAAATCCTACTGCGATCTACCATCCGTGCTGTTCAGATGGATTCAGGTATACTTCCGCTACAGTTAAAGTTTTGATTCAATGATTTAGCATGAACATGATCCTGTTTAGGGCATATTCGTTTTGTGTATGCATGAGAGAAATCTCCCATCACTATTGTCTTTAGTCCATCCCATCTTTCCCCCTCGTTCTTTAAGGCTTCCCTATGGCATCGATGAGGAGCTCTCTCGACTCACAGGAACTGCTCTCCAAAATCGGTCTGTGCAGCCAGACGATGCATTCCCAAAATGTGTCTGCATGCTGAATATGCATTATGTATTCCCAATGTTTTTTTTTCCTGTTTTTGGTTTTTTTATTTGTGAGTTGTACTTGTGCCAAGAATAATTTGTATCTAATTGGGGTTGTAGAACTACCTTGAGGATTTAAAGTCGATGATATGTATAACAGTGATTCGTACTGCAGTTAAGATAGGTTGTGCAGTAAATTGATCATAAGCTGCCTTACCTAAAAAAATGGGTGCAACAAGTAGTTAGAGGCCATCAAATTGAGTGTTAGCCTATAAAGATCTTAGGGCGTAGCAATTAGCAGGTAAATGAAGAAGACGTTGGAATATGACTCGAATAGGTAGATTCCGGGATTGATTCTGCAAAAATGGTCAATTTCCTCCTTTCTTAGTGCTAAAGAACAGAACAAAGGAGGCTTGATATTTGTTGTATTTAGCTCATGAAGCTACTGAATTGTCTTTGAAATGGTTTTTGGTGGTTCTAAAGGGGTGCAGTATTTTAACTTGAGTCTTGGTGCTAAGTTACTAACTACATTGTTATTGCTTGCTTTTATCTTTGCTAATTTGAAAAATCAACAAGCCTATTCACTTTATAGAGGAAGTAGACTTGACCTGATTCCTTTTATGGTCATCGTGTTTGTTACAAAAGCATTCTTCTTCACTTGTTTCTTCTGGTTTCAGTGAACCAATAAATTTTTTCTTTGTTTTGGTATAAAGTTTCAAAGTCTTTGATTTTATGAAAAATGCATGATCATTGATTTTACTAAAGCATTGATGGAATCAATTTGATGTCAGAAGTCTAGGAAAAATGACACATGATAAGGTAATTCTTACTCTTTAAATCGGCAACAAAATCTGACTCCACTGTGAAAGAAGAACTTACTGATGGATGTACAAGCCTTGAAATCTAACAAAGGCATGTTTACATTTGCATCCACATGATGGTAGAGAACCAAACGTTCCTCTTGAACCAAAAGGACATCGAAAAAAACAATCTTCTTAAAGCACGCAAGTAGAACTAGAACTTGGTTTCACAAAACCAAGTTGAACCAAATTTACACCAAAGTAGGTTAAATAAAATTATCAACCAAAATTCTCCTTATCGGTCTTACATTTTTCACATCCTATCAAGTTTGACTATGCTTCTGAATGCCTATTAGTACAAATGCTTCATTTGATCGTAATCAAGAGTGATTAAGATATCACACGGCTAACAGCATACACTGTTGATTTAATATGGAAAATTTTCCATAGCCAAGTATCAAAAAACTATCAAGCATAAGAATCACCTGAATTCTCGTATTAAAAATGACAAATCATCATTTAACTTACAAGAGCAGATAATAACAGAAAAAAGCAAAAAGAAAGATATTAACTACTTCCAGTATGGTCAGAGACATTGAAATTTAGCTTTCACCGAACACATTCTCAAATCTATTTCAAAAAAACAAAAAAACATTGGGAATGCATTGGCCAAGGAGGCTGATGCACACCAGCTATAAGGGGCTGCTGGAAGACAGTACACAGATGCATTTTGGGAAATTTATAATATATATATATATGTATATATATATATATATATATATATATAATTTTAAAAATTAAAGAAAATAAGGTAAATAAATAAATAATTTGCAAGATTCATAAAAAAGTTGTTATAAGATCAATGGACGCATGCAAGATGGCATCATCCGTAATCACTTAAAATTTACAATCACAAGAAAAATCTTTAATCAATTGGCTAAACAAAGATAAAATCAAACACAAGAAGTCTAGCCAATTAGCAAAATAAATTTGTCAATTGCTCACTTGCAAGAGAAACATTTTTCGAAACATTATTGAGCATCCAGATTATAATCCATGTGGCCAATCCCGTAAACTGGAACACCCATCATTATTTTTATAAAAGAAACAAAAAAGATAATTTTTTCTACTTACATAAGGTAGAGGGTACACCACTTGGGACCCTTGTGCCAAATATGTATCTTAATAGGTGGGACGAGATTTTATTTCTTTTTATTTGATGAGGTTGAGATTTATCTAACCCTAAGGGAGACCACCAAGGATGTACATGTTAAAATCCATTGATGCATGCATCTTCTAGATTTTCAATCTAGAAGAAAATTCTTTGAAAAAGACAATTCATTTTTCAATCTACCCAAGCACCTCAAATCGACCTAAGTTTTCAAAAGATTCCCGTTTGTGAGAATCATACGGTGAGATGTTGCATCACTAAACAAAAAAAATGGATTCACGACGCGTGGTAAAAAGGCACGTCGGTGGAAGGCTACTTTTACCAACGTTTGGCTCTAAAATGTTGGTGATAATTATTTTTTTATCATGTTCAGAACAAGATGTTGGTGAAAGTAGCTTTCACTGATGCATGCCGTTAGGATGTGTTTGAAGTTGAGCTTTTACCGACATTCAGCTTGAAAAAGTCGATAAACATGTCACTTTTACCAACGTCTGGAACAAGACATTAGTAAAACGTAGTCTTTCCCTACGTGTGCCGCTAAAATGCGGTTGAAGTTACTTTTACCAACGTCCAGCTTGAAAACATCGCCAAACATAATATTTTTAATGACGTTCGGAATAGAATGTCCGTAAAAAACCTTGTACCGATATTCATTTTGCAAACGTCGATATAAAAAGAAGTTAGCTTTATCGATATGTGGTCATGCTTGCATCGTTAAAGTCGCTTTTACCGACATCCTTCAAACGTCTGTAAAAGTTACTGTAAAAATTTTACTTTTGCTTTTAAGTAAATCCTTTATCGACGCATCCCATGCTTCGGTAAAAATTACCACAAAACTTTTACCAATGTTTTTAAAAGGCATTTACCGACACATCCCACGTGTTGGTAGAGTTTTTCCCGACTCAATAACTCTGCTTGAGCCTTCTTCTCCTTTCTTTTTTGTTTCCTCTTTTCCTTTGGCCTCCCTCTTCTTCCACCGACGTTTACCAAAGTTTTTGGGCGATTCCAAGTGTTTTTCATCAATTTTAGACGTTTAAATGATAAAAAGATAGGTTGCTAGAACTTAATGTTAAGTTTGATTTTTCTATTTGCAAATGATTTTAAGTTATGATATTATTATAGGATAATATTTTTGCTTTTTCTACTTCAAGTTTTTTGTATTTTTGTGTTCCAGTTTGTAGGTTGGTTTGTTTTTGTAAACAATGCTTGTTTTATTTTAAGCTTATGTAATTTATCACATGGATCTTGTAGGCCTCCTTCACTCGCTGCTTCAAATCATCAAATACACCTAACCTGAACCACATGATTTTGGGTTTTTTGTTTCATACTTTTTTCATTTTCGCTGCAGCTGGCCTCTGTTTTTTATGTTTGATGTATTTGTTTTATATCTTTTGAATTCAACTTGTAAAAGCTCTTTACTCAAATGCTATCTTTCCAAGTCGTGGAAGCTCTTTTTTTCTTTTGTTCGTTCTCTCGGCATTGTTTTAATACTTGTAGAATCCTTAGAGTTGTACCTCTAAATGAAATGGACATCGGTATGCGTCGATAGGAAAAAAAATAAACAAATATTCACCGATACGTCGATAAATATATTATCGACGTCCACGTATATGTCGATAAAAAGTATTACTGATGCCAACACGTGTCCGTAAAAGTATTATTACCTACGCACATGATGTGTCGGTGCAAACTCTACCCCGTCGTGTGCACTAGAGTGTCGATGATAGTTTTGACAGACGTTTTCTTTACTGTCGATCGCTTCAAACGTCGATGAACGTTATTCAGCTGTCAACGACTCCTCCGTTTTTCGTAGTGAATTCTCCCTCAATTAGGGTGTCGCCCTTAGGAAGCTTTGATTTCAGTAATGGTGGTGTTGTTTGCTGAGCGTGGCCTGTGATATTCCTTAATTGATTTGTGTTTTATATTATATGTCATATAATGGTGATATTCCTTACTGTGAAATGGGTTATATAATGGTGCTTTGAATGCTAAATTTCTATGTATATATATTTGAAACAAGAAATCTCAAATATAATAGCTCCACCTCACTAGTAGGTGATCAGAAGCAATCTGAACATGGCTTAGAACCAATGCAAGTATCTTTTAAAAGTAATTTCATCATTTTTTTTTAAGTTGCTTAGCATCCGTTTTAACTAATCCCAAGAAAAGTGGCTAGACAAAACCTTGGAAGTTGGGGCTTGCTGTGACTCTTCACGGTAGGCCTCTCTAACGATTTGGTTCAAATCATCAATCCCTTAAGGGGTGTTTGATGCTCTTGAATTTTGACTATATAATTAACATTCTAGAAACAAAATTCTACCCTAAACTAGAATTGGAATGAAATTTCCAGTTCTAATTTTCCTTTGTGTTTGATAGTATGGAATTTTGATTCCAAAATAAAAAATGAAGTGTTTAATGAAAGAAGAATCAAAATTCTAAAATTGATTAATTAAAGTTATCATGACATGTGTCTCAAAAAGAAATGAAATTTTTAAAATTTTGGAATCATGATTTCATCCCTTAAGGTGGAATCATTATTCCAGAATTTTGATTAAAAAATGAGCCTACAATTCTGGAATCAAACTTTTTCGTTTGATAATGCAATTGTCATTTCATTGAAAAAATGAGAGTTTTAGTTCTAGAGTTCCATAATTTCAGCTTCACGAAACACTCAAAAGGCTATGGTTTCATGGCTTTGAAAAGCTATCTAAGTCCAAGGATTTTGCTTTCCATGGAATCAGTAAACTCTTCCCAAAATTCATAAAATATTTTCTAGAACAAGAGTTTGAAGGTTTCATGAAGTCCGCCCCCAAGCAAGAACCCCCAAAAGCCAAAAATTTGGAGCCTTATGAAAAATTAACGTAGTTAAAATACTTACTAGATGCAAAGCATAAGAATTTATGTTCGGTCCATTAAAATTAGAATTTACCAAAATAAATAAATAAATATAAATGTAAACTCCGTTAAAATGAGAATTTACCAAAATAACATATATATGTAATAAACTTAAGGCTTGAAGTTTTTCTGTAAAAGAAAACCTGCTGAAACAAGGACATGAGCAACCAGAGATTTTTATAAACGCATCCTAGAAAGTCCGAGCTTTACATATATGATTTTAACTAAAATCTATCTTAATCAAGCAGGTTTAATGGAAGATCATGAAATTTTACCCAAACTTGAATTTTTCAAGCCAGAGGCTCTTCTTTCTCAAGATTTTGGAGAATGCTAAAATGAGAATTTATCAAAATAAATAAATAAATATGAGTAACCAGGGATTTTTATAAACTCATCCTAGAAAAGCGAGCATTACATATGTGATTTTCATTAAAATATATCTTAATCAAGCAGGTTTTATGGAAAATCCTGAAATTTTACTCAAACTGGAGTTTTTCAAGCCAGCGGCTTTTCTTTCTCAAGATTTTGGAGAATGCCTAAAGAGATTCCCTTGAATCAAATTTTGACTCACAAAAGAAACCAAAAGCTTGTGGAAAATAAGGACCATGAAAATCTAGTCTAGTCTTTTCAAGATACGAATCAAGAGTTTCTGCACTGATTTTTCAAAAAAGAAAAAGAAAATCCAAATGAGGTCGAATCACTTGAGAATTCAAGTCAAAACAAAGACAATAAGAGACTCAACAAACTCAGTGAAGGCAGATCCCGCTCACGACCTCCAACAAAAGTCCGACGAAACCAGGACTTTATAAAATTTTCTTAATAATGTCATCCAGAAAAAATGTGTCATCCAGAACATAAGATTTGAACTCCAGCCCATGTTTTTGATAATAAAGATCAAGAGTCTCTAAAACTGAAAATTTCCAGCTTCCATGAAATTGAGAGCCAAGCAATTTTTTGACAGAAATTCAAAGCTATCACAAAGAGACTTCAAAACACTCTTTGAATCTCAAGTTTTCAAATCATTTATCGAGCCAAGGGATCGGTTGCTAAGAAAATTTTTGACCCTTGAATGCCAATATTAAGTGGTCACTTAGGGGACGACCCACAAATTCTTCTCTATCTTTATCATGATGATGGTATATATTTGGATGAAGCATGAATGGTGGCATGCATACATTACTTCCAAATGGCACGTTTGATTGCTGTCCATTGGGACAGGACAGACAGAACGTCCTGTTCATTGCACTACTGTCCTGTCCTCATGGACAATGATGTTCCTTGTCCATCGTTTGATGATTTTAGGAACAGAACACTACGTTCTTCTTGTCTGGCGTTTGTTTCGTATGTGTCTGTTCTGTCCATTCTGTCTAACGTTTGTTTTTGTCATGTCTGATCTATCGGTCCTGTTCGATGTTTGCGTCTTTCATGGTTAATTCTGTCTGTCATGTTTGGTGTTTGTTTATTATATTATATTTGTTCTGTCCGCTATATGACATCTTATTTTTTGAACATGTTATATCAAAACAAGTGTACAATTCATAACATGTCATATGCAAATCAATACATTTGATAACACGCTCCATAATATTATAACAAAATCAACTCTTTCAATACATTCATATATATAACAAAAACATCAGTACTGTAGAATGTTTAAACATCTATAAGCCACCGGTATCAAGTAAAACTACAAAATACAAATTGTCTAAAATATTCAACTGTTGCAAGTCATAAAACAAAAACAACTATAACAACTCGCTAGATAAGTAGTCTTTTGTCGTGCATGCTACTCTTCTCATCAAAACCATGTAATACTTTAGAAGAGGCATCACCGTCTGGTTCCTGCATTTCAAAAATTAAAAAGACAAACAAAAAATTAGATTATCACCATAAAATATTAAAATAATCAAATATAATTAAAACAATGACATATAATATAATGAGAATGTTAGACATACAAGAATTAAACTAACCTTAAGACTAACGATTAAAAGAAAAAGCTACATCGTTCCATCCATTCAAGATATCAACCAATCATGATGTCCTGGTTTGGAGCTCTGAGGTACATAGTGAGTTCAGCTCGAAGCATATCTGGAACATCACAAGGAAGCGAAGTGAGGAGCAACCATGGAAAGAAGCAATCTAGAAAGCAAGAGAACGTGGTTTTTCTTTCTTGCATATCCAAAGAATGGGAATTCAGCTAGTCCAAATGTGTTTGCTCTGCGACAGGGCTGTTGAAACCAACAACCATCTTAGCTGCAAGGTTACGAAGATGGTCTAGAACCATGTAGTGCAGCAATCTGGACAACAACGGTTGCACTAACTCTTAAATAGCTAGGAAAGGCACAAGCACACACGAAAGACATGAAGCATTGCAGCAACATAGAGGATTTTAACAACTAACATTCCCCAATTGTGCAACTATGACAGTTTAGCAGGTTTAAAACTTTCATATACATTAAGATTCAAAAGTTAGATGGTGATCAATCACTTGCACAAATTTATGAACATGAGATGTCCTTCTCACATGGCCAGAACCATGTTCATACTTTACACACTGATATATATCACTATAATATTTCTAATGTTTTGTAGCTCCAATAGGATGCCTATGCTTGCTTGTTAAAAGGGAGATTATACCTGCAGCAGCTGCAAAGGATGCCTACGCTTGCTTGTTCTCATCTACCTCAAAGCAGTTTCACGATGCAAAGGCTGAAACCTATAAACAACATGCAGTGGTTCATGGACCTGCACTAATGCATGTTACGGATAGAACCAATTCACATTGTCCCTACTCAAAACCAGGTTTTCAGATGAAAAACCTGGGAGGGGCAGCTTTTACAAAACCTGGTTTCATCCAAACATTCCCAAAACAGGAATTTGGAGACCAAACGAGTTTAACAAAGTTTATATTTTGAGAGTAGTTAGGAATGGTATATGCAGTTTGCAGATGCTAAAGATGAGGATTGAAGGAATGGGAGATGCAGCGGATGGCGCCCTTTCAAAATGGTTGTTTGTTAACCATACTAACAGCCCACCACCACATGCAGTAGTGACCTTCTGTTAATAAAAAAAAATGTGAGAAGGTATGAAGTTCGATAACTCAGATGGCTAGCTGCCTTCTGTTACAAACTAAAAAGAAAAATCTGCCTTCAGTAATGGACTTTCAAGGGCCACCAAGCTAACTTCGAGTCTCATGGGCTTTCAAATTGTTAGTTGCTCACTCCTATCAGCCAGAGTTCTGTCCAGCTGATCGCCTGTTCGGCTTCATATTTCGAGGAATTGAACAAGCTCAAGAGTACCTACTGATAAAATTCACGGAGAGCTTGCCAATTGTCTATGCCCGTTTCTGATTAATCCTGCAGAAACAGAATAAGAAGCTTGTCTTTCTATCTCATTTTTCATGGTGCTCAATAATTGACTAGCTATATATACAATTATTTTTGCACAGCAAATAGATCTTTGGGCACATCATATGGGTATTGGGCACGTGAATTCTAAATTGATTGAATCATGCTGTTCACTATTTGTTTCATTTCCACGATTGTTTTCATAAAAGGAAAATGTTGGTTTTGTTTGTGCTTATGACAAGAAGTCCAATATATTGATGAGAACCAACTTCATCTAAATCGAAATCATTATTGTTCCAACCTAATTTCTACTGGTATCAGGAGGTACCACTTAAAGAGGATCATGACTTTCAGAATAAAGCATTTCATTGATTGTCTGGCGCCAAATTTCAGAATAGCACACAATCTTATCATGGAAAGACGACATTTTTGTTGTGATACCGATGTTTATATCGGCTTTACATCTTGAGGGATGAAAAGTACATTTATTAGCACATGCTTTCACAATGGTTAATTTTAATATAGAAAGTGGGAACTTAAAATTTTTACTCATAGCAGCAGCTATTTTATTTTTGAGTGGCAAAGTTGCTGATTTATTGGAGATATGGCAGCATTCTGATTGCCGAACAGTAAAGAATGGATGAGAAATCAGGATAGGCATGAAGGCAGGTTGGACCAACCGAACAGATCTGTGTTTCAGCCTAAACTTGTCGCTCATTCAAAAGCTCTTTTTGTAAGTTGAATATGAAAAATTAGCTGATCCAAGTGCCACCTATTTGGCATGTACAAATATGAAAAATATCAAATTCATCTATTTAATTTTATCAATGCATATATCTGAGTTAGAAAGCAAAAGTGATGGACGGGTGAAATAGAAAGGAAAAATGCATTTTTTGTGTAGGGCCGAAGGCTTGGAAATTTGGAATGACGATTTTTATGGAAAAATTGTGTTGCGCGATGCGTTCTGTGTTCAATTCGATTCAGCAAAGGGAGAAACAGGGGAGAACAAAGTTACATCAGCCTTAGAACTGAGTAATTAGGTCACTTCATTCCTTTCAATTCTTAGAAGCAAGTATTTATATGACGTCTCAAAGCAAGAATCAATGAGATAAATAAACAAAGAACGCCCCTTATTTACGAAGATCACCGATGGAATCTAACAAAGCGCCCCTTATTTATGAAGCAAGAATCATTGAGATGAATAAATAGACAATGGATCAGATATCGACAGGGGGTGGAAAAAACGAGCAGAGAGAGAGAGAGAGAGAGAGAGAGAGAGTTTACCTATAAGCCGCCGCCCAAGAGCCGCTGGAAGACACACGCCCTGCTGAGGAGCTTCCTCAGCTGCTCGAGGATGCCCATTGAGGAGCTGCAACCAATGCGATGCTGCTGAGGAGCCGCTGGAAGACGCCCTGCTGCAAGAAGACTATGTTCTGCAGTCGCCCTCCCGCGGAGACAGAGGAGAAGGAGAGAAACGGAAAGGATCGGGTGATGGGGGTCGAGGGCTCGGGGTCGGGGGCGTCGGGGGCAGAGGGAGTTCCGTCTGTTCTGAGAGTTAGCTCGGAACAGATTGGAACACAAATAGAATTTATACCCCTGTCCAATTGTCCGTTCTGTCCGGCTTGTCCTGTGTCCAGCGTTTGATAAAAAAATCAATTAGACAGGACACGCGTGTCCTGTTCCGCGTGTCCTGTAACCATCAAACGACCTCTAAGTTGAACAGCTACAGCTCTGAGCTATGTCCATGACCACAGTAGCGATATAGCATAGTCTTGAGCTCCCCTTGGTCTCTAAGTGGCCGTTTGGCACCCATAACTTATTACTACTGTTTAGTGATTCTACTTCAAAATTTAGGGTAGATTCATGGAACATTATGCTACCAGGTCTCATAAATTTATCCCACGTTTTGTAGTGGTCTCATTGGACAATAACAATTTGTTATTAATGTCAAACAATCTCAAAAGGATACACTAGTTTCAAGTAATATCAAAGAATATATATATATATATAAAGTCAAATTTTCCAAGTCCCACTTTCCAAGATCCAAATCAAGTATTCCTTTCGATCCAAATCGAAATTCAAATAAAGTCAAGTTTTCCAAGTCCCATTTTCTAAGATCCAGATCCAATTTCCCAAGATCCAAATCAGGTTCTAACATCCGGATCAAGTATTCCAAATTGATCCCAATCAAATTTTTAAATCAAGTCAAGTTTTCCAAGTCCAATTCCGAGATCCAAATTAAGTTTTCCAATCAAATCCAGTTCAGTTTTCCAAAATCCAAATTTGGTTCCAAATCAAGTTAAAGGAAAATATTTCTAAGATCCAAGATCCATACCAAGTTTTCAAGTCAACTCTACCTTTCAAAAGTCCAAAACTACGCACAAGCGTATAGGACCTCACTAGATGTGACTTGGATATTTTAGGAGATTCTTAGTCTTTGGAGGTGGTTATCCCCAATAAAGGCGTTAGGAATTGCTTGGCATGACCCCTTTTTAAAGCACAAACCCTCTTATAAAAACAATGCCTTTTGCATTACCAAAAATCTTATAAAAAAAATGAGAATTTTAATTCTAGAATTCCATCATTCCAGCCTCATCAAGGCATGCCAATGTTGGGACAGTGCCTGACGCTTGGGAATTGAATGCCGGGAGAAACAAAAACTTTGTCGTCTTAATTTTCGTAAATGCTGGCTACAGTCAGTTTCTACTGCTCACACTCCTGTAAGCATATATATCTTTGTCCCAACATATATACATCAATTTCAAATGAAGATATAAACAAAAAGTTTTTCTTAAATTCGAATTTCGTTATTAATTACAGAAAAAATTAAATTACACAAAAAATTGAACGTTTTTGTTGACAGCGGCAGTTATCCTCTTTTCTTAAATTGAATCCTAGGCGGTCGGTAGATATGAGACTCCATTTGGTGCAGCAACTTGTAATCTTGCAAAAAAAATTTAACGAGGATCTTTATGCTTCACTTGCGATACCAAGTTCTTAGAAAAGCAGGTTTGATTGACACACTTTTAAAATTGCTGCAGTCAAGGCATGTTCAAACCATGTTAAACAAAATGCAGTACCATCTAATATCTAACAATCAAAGTTGATGAACGACATCGGTTGAACTTGAATTGCTTGCATATTGTTTGGTCAGAACCTTGAATTATAGAGAATGCACTACCATCTTCTGAGTATGTCTCATCAGCAATTCCATAGCTATAATTCTTGTACCCTTTGCTAATTTCCACCCCATCGATGTTTAGTGACACCATAGTCAATTTACAAAATCTAGTGATGAGCAATGATAAACAAAACTAGACATTCAGGTGCCAATTAAGCAACTCACTTTGAAAACAATAAAGCATTGAAGAATCAAGAGAACTCAATGGGTTCTTTTCCTTCAAAAATTTCTGGTCTGCAAGATTATAACTAGAGGACTATGCAAGGAAGATCTGGATGAGAAAAGCAAATTCAAAAACGATTTCTAATATCCTGACTATGATTACAGCAACATGCTTTCTGAAAGAGTTTCTCGAAAACACAGTACCTGAGCAACTTGCCCTTTCAATGCCTCTTCCATTTTGTTCATGATGGAAATTGCAGATGTCTTCTCTTCTTGTATTTAACATTTAATGGCTTGCATGATCATGCATAATGAAGATTTGTTACAATTATTGACAGAGCCCTCTTTGAAAATGTTCTTACCAAACTAGAACTACTGATAAACCATATTCAGAAGTCAGTTTCAAATCACCTATTTGCAGGAGGATGTACACAAAAGCACACAACAGAACCTGATTGTTAACACAATCATCTGGATGTAGATCTAGATCTAGATACTTGCATGCACTTTATTTTATGTTCCCTTTCTCATAAGTGCACAATTAATGGCATCTAGTAATATCTCAATTTTTTCCTTGTAATTATGTCATAGGTGTAAAGTTGTTTAGATTAATAAAAGGTAGGGATAGATGAAAAAGAGTTCTATATGCCGCTCATATGTATAACGAGTGTACGCTGGATATGGACACTACTACCAATATGTATATTTACTTAATGTTTACCCGTAGCATTTGTCATTATCTCATACCCATAGCTTCTGAGATAATGACAAGGAGTGCATAAGATAATAATTGAAGTATGCGATAATATGTTTGAAATAGCAAAAGAAGTATGAGATAATGAGATATATGATATAACACTCAACGGAGGTATGAGATAATGTATATAAGATAACAAAAAAGGCATAAGATAATGATAGAGGTATGTGATAATGTAGATGTATAAGACAATGTTAAACAGAGGTATGAGATAATGTGTATGAGATAACAAAATAGGTACGAGATAATGATAGATGTATGAAATAAGGCTAAACAAAGGTATGAGATATATAAGATAACAAAAGAGGTATGAGATGATGATAGAAGTATGAGATAACGCTATGAGTGAGACATAAAAAAAAATGATGACGCTTTTTGTTGTTCAGAAGGGTATATTGGTCATAACGATTTGTATATACAAACTAACAAGTTTTACCTCTATCGAATCTCAAAATCTTCCTTTTGTGGTTTCAACTTTTGTCTCTACAAAAAGTTTCTTTTGTATTAATCAGGTGTATTTTTTGTCACTATTAAAATGATGCATGAAAAATTCATACACAGTATGGTGTACATCTCTCTCTCTCTCTCTCTCCTTCCTTATTCTTTGATTTTTGTTCATAGTGAACAATAGCAATTCAATAGGGCTGACATCAACAAAATTTTATACAAACTAACAAGTTTTACCTCTATCGAATCTCAAAATCTTCCTTTTGTGGTTTCAACTTTTGTCTCTACAAAAAGTTTCTTTTGTATTAATCATGTGTATTTTTTGTCACTATTAAAATGATGCATGAAAAATTCATACACAGTATGGTGTACATCTCTATCTCTCTCTCTCCTTCCTTATTCTTTGATTTCTGTTCATAGGGAACAATAGCAATTCAATAGGGCTGACATCAACAAAATTTTATATTGTATCAAAGATAGGTTGTGAGACTTTACCATCAATATGCTTAAAGAGATTTAAATCTGTTTTTCCAATCAAGCAATTAATTCTGTCCTCTCTCGTCTATTTCTAAGTTGGTGAATCAAATTGGTCTGAATATATTTTGTTTCCTGCCATCTATCGCTATCTGAATCTATCTTGTTCTCTGTCTTCTATCCTCTTGGCCCCTATCAAGATATCTCATTTATTTTGTAGGTATAAATCCTTATCTCTTTGACATCAAAGAGAACATCTTCTCTTCTAGTCGTTTGTTGCTTCATTATGCATGATTTAGGGCGACATTCAAAGAGAACTACATGCACATAATGAAGCATGAGTGAACAGCCTATTAATGGATTAAGGCCTAGGGCCTGATTTTAATATGTTTACTACAGTGTCTACCACAACCAATGCATTTGAGAAACTACATGCAAATCTTTCCAATACGAAAAATACTATGAAGCATAGAGTGGAGGAGATTGAATCGACTAATTCTCATTCAGTGCAAGCTATAGATACTTCCATAGGTTATGAAAAATAGAATGGAGGAAATCAAGGAGGAAAGGGCTGAGGTCACTTTGGGTAAAGAGGATGCGACATATTGCTTGCCACCCAATATTCCAAGGGGCTCTATCACAGGAAATCAAAGGAAAATACCTACCTATTTTTAGTGCAATAAGGTGGAAATGAAAGTTGATTGTTGGTTTAACCCAAAAGATAAAAGAACAGTGAATAAGCCCAAGAATAGATCAGCTAATTCATAGGGAATAAGGCCACCACCAGGAGACATACAATATGTTTCATTGTCAGCTTTATAAATAACATTGTCTCTAATATTATAAAGAACATTGTTTTTATCGCTTGACTTGAAAACAATGTAACTTTTTTTTTTGTCAAATTCATTCATTCCCCTATCTATATTATGATCTATGAATGCAGGAGACATTCAAGGACCGATGAGGAAGCATGTATGTTTTCAAGAAAATACCCTCTACAACAATTCTTTAGTTGGAGCCATTAGTTTAGTCTTTTTCAACATCGCCATTTTTGCAGCCTTCTTCAGAGTAATTGTCATTAGAGTTTGTCTAGCATACATCAAAGAACATAATAAAAAACATTGGTTCTGTCTCTTAACATACAAACAATATAAATTTTTGTGTCGAATTCACTTATTCATTTGTCTATATTAAGATCTATGAATGAAGGAAATATTCAAGGACCCATGAGGAAACATGCATATTTCCAAGCAAATACCACACAACGAAGGAGGACAATGGCTTGATCCTTCATGTTGTTGGTTTGTTTATGGCTATGGAGTGTGGAAAATGAGAATAGTAGTTTTTCTAAACTTAGAAGATAAATGAATAAAAAAGTCCTTGGTCAATACATGATTTATGTTTTAGTGTAATCTAGTCTCCGTTTAACATACAAGAAAAGGATCAGGTGTTTGACATAGCATCAAGTTGAATATGCATGAAGTTGACATATCCTTTGTTAACACCAGTAGTCGACAGAACATAGAACGACCATTCCCTCGCATGATTATATTGAATCAGGATGGCCTCCAAGCTCCTCATTTGGGCAAAATATGGATGAGGATATTTTACCCTTTGGTAACAACAGAAGCTTTCAGTCACCACTTCAATATCCCCACAAGTCTTTGGACCTCCATTCCAACAAGTTGGAGCAGTCCTCTACTTCCCTTAGTGGTGGATCATGGTCATCATAGGTAGGGGTAAGTGAACCACAATAGAAACAAACTTAGAAGAAGCATGGACCCTAGTTCTTTCTCATATGCTCCTTGCTTTGCATTGTTTTCTTGTTATAGGATGATGTTCAAGCTGAAATGAGGGTATTGAAGCTTGAACTGAAGCAAACAATGAATATGTGCAGCAATTCATGTGAAGAAGCCCTTTTTGCAAAACAAAATGTATTTTAAGTTCTGTATTGCATTAGAAGGTGTTTTAACGTGGGGTTGTCAGGTCCTCAAATAAGCAGTGGACTAGTTGCGACATGCAATTCTAAAGTAGCACAAGAAAGAAAATATCAACGATCTTCGATAACAATAGACTATGCATTAATAGGAAAGGAGATGAACGTTGAACAACATATATGGTAAAAAATAAACTGCAAAAGGGTGGAAGTGAATGGCTTCTTGCTTAAATTCTCATGCAAAGAATTCCTCTAAAAGTTTTATGTGATCATTTTGGTTTTAAATAGTATCTGTCATCAAACTTCAACAATGTGCTGAATATTTGGTGCTTTGCTCATTTCTCCAAACATAGAAGACTTTTAAGAGCATCTAGAACTCTAGATACATAATCAGAGAAAGATCTTCAATGCAGAGTGGTCACATGAGAACAGCCTGTAGTCTTACAACCGGAGATTTGACAAGTCGATTGGTTAAAGAAATGGCAGATGCCTTGAATATCTGATCAATTTTGGATTCCTTGGCATGAAATATGCAATTGTTTTACAAATTAATTAGTTCCAGCTCCGAGCGTCACACCTTAAATAACCCTTTTTTTCGTTAAACCGTAAAACATCAAGGTGCGATGAACAATGATTCGTAAGGAGCTATGCATATCAAAAGACAATGGGGCAAACTTTTCATTATGTAGTAAATTTCAGTTCATACAAAATCACTTCATATTTTTTCAATGATACACATGACAATAATGCCCTAAAACAATAACATTGATGTCAAACAAAACATGACATCAATGAGACCCAAAACAAGATGTGCCGACACTACAATAGACCCAAAATCTCCATAGTAGGATGTGCCTGCTACTTCAGGTCAGTAAAAACCTGAAAAAGGAAAACAACAGAAGGCTTAGTCTTTGCAGCATGGCAACAAATCAGATAAATCCCTAACCCTCTAAGGTAAGGACTCAAATATGAGATGTAACATATACGAAAAAAATAAACACTATCATGATAGTGGCATGAAGTCACATAACTTGTCATGGCAGCCCCTCACATATTCCATAAAATATAGGGACTACTTAATAACTACAATTAACACACTCGATTGTCACATTCACTTCATGCATATTCTCATTGTTCACATTCACTTCATTTATATTCTCTTCATTTACATTAGCTTTAGTGAATTGACAATTCCTGTGGGTACAAACACAAGCACGTGCACACCACGGGCAACCTACAACCGTAGTGGCCCAAAACAATGCAGATCTATTTATGCTGCAACGATAGAGAACTCGTTCATGGACGAATGAATTTCAAAGAGAGTTGCTCAGCCTTCCCTAGGACACCCAAGTTAGGAAGGTGGGAGCCCAACGCTCCAAGCACATCACACAACGATAT
This sequence comes from Nymphaea colorata, assembly GCF_008831285.2. NCBI lineage: Eukaryota > Viridiplantae > Streptophyta > Magnoliopsida > Nymphaeales > Nymphaeaceae > Nymphaea > Nymphaea colorata. The sequence continues at coordinate 13,070,066 of NC_045143.1, forward strand.
CCTGCGGTCTTGCACCACTCGGTCTTGCACCACCTGCACTCCGAGCAGGCGAGACCAGTGACGAGGGTGGGACATCTCCCAAGCATATTGCCACAATCCACTGGCCTCTCATCTATTATTCTTTATTAACTTATCATTATGAAAACACATTCACAAAATGACCGGATAGCACATGATGTTGGTTCACTTCACAAGTGCACCCACACCTCAAGTCACCTCCCTACGAGGGCTACACACACAGTCAATACTCTTAGCTAGTCGTCATAACTTTACCGGTACACATACCTTTCAAATTCATTTAATTGCATCGTGCCCACAACAATGCACATGAAAAATATTGCAATATCTACATCAATCAAACATATCAATCACATCTTACAAAACTGAGCTGAACCATTGAGAGTAGCCTTGATCGGTGATTGGCTTGTAGTTGTCCTACACAATTGTCATTCTAGGATGCTTTCTAATACACAATCGAGGTTGAGGAGGTACTCGACTCGATACCCCATCTAATCCGCCCTAAGCAGTTATAATTGCTTGTATGCACATGCAATTGCGTAGTAATTTTTAAAACAAAATCAATCTCATAATCATTCAATCACACACATACATTCATTCAACACAACACAATCGTAGGATCCCACAATTCTAAAAAAGTATGCATTCTAACTATGGCCATTAGGCAGAAATTTGCCTGGAATGTCACCATACCTGCCACGCGTTGCCAAAAATTCCGAAAATCGGCTCGCTTCAATCTTGTCGCTCAAGGTCAACTTGACATACCCGGTGTACAAGGAAAAAATATTCAAGTGACAAGTTTTTTACTTGTTTCGCTTTACAATCTATACAAAGATGAAATAGGATCATGGAGGCATAGGTCATCGCCTCAAGAGGGTGCCGACAGGTAGTATCGGCCCATAACGCCTCCAATAGGTTTCTTCCCAACTCTTGCAGGTTGTGACCAAACAATTAACCTTAATACTTTGATTCAACCTATCACCAGTACATTTCGCACTTGTTTTCTTGGTTGAGGCATCTTCCTAGTAATTACGCTTCTCAACTACAAACTTTTTCTCAACCAACAACACAATATGCACATCGACAATAGCATATACCACAAATTCACAAAAATAGTTCTACACCTTCTCCATAACATCAAAATCTCTACCGTGTTTCCTAACCGCTTCAAAAATTAAACCATCATGCTAGAAAGATAAATATATACATTGATCATCATCCCTTCAAAATAGTCCTAAACCTTCTCCAAAATAGTAAAGTCTCGAACGTGCATTCCAAATCATCCAATCTTCAATCTAGCATACTCAAATAATAATTTACACATGCGCTAAGGTAGAGTTTGATGGCCAGAAATATGTTTCTAGAAAGAAGTTTCCAGAAATTTATTTCTGGAATTGGTTTTTGAGAAATAAAATTCTATATTTTCAAAAGTATGTTGTGTTTGTTAACTTGGAATTATTTTTCTAGAAACAAATTTTTGTGTTTGATGGCGAGGGAGGAAGAATCGGTGGAAATGGGAAAGCCTTGTTCCCTTCTTCCGCCTCCGCCTCCTTCCCTTCTTCTGTCTTCCCTCCTCCCTCCTTCCCTTTCTTCCTCCTCCCTTCTTCCCTTCTTCCGCCTCCGCCTCCTTCCCTCCTTCCCTTTCTTCCTCCTCCCTCCTTCCCTTTCTTCCTCCTCCCTCCTTCCCTTCTTCCCTTTCTTCCTCCTCCCTCCTTCCCTCCTTCCACCTCTGCCTCCTTCCCTCCTCCGTCCTTCTACGATCCCTCCTTCCCCTTTCCTCCTCCCCTTCTTCTGCCTCCGCCTCCTTCCCTTCTTCCCTTTCTTCCTCCTTCCTCCTTCCCCTTTCCTCCTCCCTCCTTCCTTCTTCCCCTTCCCTTCTTCCACCTCCGCCTCCATCTCTCCTTCCTGCTTCCACGATCCCTCCTTCCCCTTTCCTCCTCCCCTTCTTCTGCCTCCGCCTCCTTCCCTTCTTCCCTTTCTTCTTCCTCCCTCCTTCCCCTTTCCTCCTCCCTCCTCCCTCCTTCCCTTCTTCCATCTCCGCCTCCTTCCCTCCTCCCTCCTTCCCCTTTCCTCCTCCCTCCTTCCTCCTCTCCTTTCTTCCTCCTCCCTCCTTCCTCCTTCCCTTCTTCCTCCTCTCTCCTTCCACGATTGTGCCCAACGGCTCCAAAAAAAATTCTGGAAATATGTTTCCAATTTTCAGGTTAACGGTAAAAAAAAAAAAATTCCGTGTTCGATAAACCGGAAATCCTTGGAAAATTTGAATTTTATTTCTTGAGCTATAGGAAAATTCTTGGCCATCAAACACTACCTAACAGAAAACATTAGACAATTTAGACACGATTAGGCCTCGCTCACCCCACTCTTCGAGTCCTAACTGCTATAGTGTTCCTGACAGCCACACCAACCACTCGACTAAGCACCAATGCCAAAGATTGTTTGCTTCCATCACCTCCAACGCTTTCAATTCACTGGTATGAGGGGAAAGACGTGTCCCCAAGCTGTAATTCCAATTCAACAGCCACAAAAAGAGTGAGAATGAGTGAAAGAGAGTTAAAGAGAAGGATCTGATTTTACAAGAAAGCCTACAATATAGCTATGAGGGAGGTGGTTCGGTTGAGGGAGGCTGAAGATGAGAGAGAGAGAGAGGACATGAGAGTTGTGAGTGAGAGATGGTGAGGATGAGAGAATGTTGTGACTGAGAGTGGCTTCTGTAGAGAAAGACTGCAAATAGAGGGACAAGAGAGTAGCAAAGGAGGGAGAGAGTGTGGGAGAGAGAGTGTGAGCAGAGAGCTATCCGAGCATGCGAGGAGACTCAAAACAGAGACGGAGAAAAATCAAGAAGGGGTGACGTGGCTCGGGGGAAGCATGGAAAGACAAGAGAGACATTGTCTCCTATGAGGTATATCTTCTATTTTTTGAACTAGTGTCTTCAGCTTGGCAAAAATTTTGAAATCTATCTAAATAATCTTGAAAGCCATTGGGCTCCAACACACAATCTTTTTTGCACTTATGACAGCCAAGTGGATCTCCTCCTCCGATATGGGTTTAAGAAGAGCCTCATTTTCATGGGCTGTAACAGTCCCCTCCTCCTTGATATAGGCCTAAGAAGAGCCTCATTTTCATAGGCTATAACAGTCCCATCATGCCACAGATCTATAGGTAATGCACCAGTTGACTCATCCTTCTAAACATTTTTTGAAATTGCCTAAAAAAACATGCTTAGTAAACTTGAGGAACTTCCAGAAAGAGCCTCAATACTGTCTATTGAATAATATTTATGTTAGGTGGTGTTTTGAATATTTAATAGTTTTAGGAACAACTCTTTATTATTAATTGTTCTTGTCTTGGACTTATTTTGTAATTTGTTGGTCTCACCCTAATTCTCATTTAACATGAGATTAGGGTATATTAATGTGATCCAAATAGTGATTCTCTCTCTTTCTCAACCTCTTCTCTTCTCCCTTCTAGCTTCACGCAACATGGTATCAGAGTTCAACCCTTCTTGGGACTGACACCAATTTCTCTCCATTGCCATCCTCATCGTACCCATCTTCTTCCTGTTCTTTTGTTCTCGTTGTGGGTAAAACAGTTGGATCATGCATATTGGGCTCAATCTAGGGTTTTCTCAACAAAAGATTAAAACCCTAGATCGATGCCTTGTTGAAGTGGACGTAGATGCAAAGTAGTTAATTGTTCTTCAAGTTGGATAGACATCAAAATATATTAGTCGAACAGCGTGGTTTAGAGTTCAAGTCAAACATCGTAGGCATCTTCTTCCTCGTCGCTGGTCACTCCTTGCTAAGTTCTAGTGTCTCTCTTCCCTTCAACATTTGGTCTAATATATAGTGGCCTCCTGCTAAGCATGGGAGCACCAGTAAGTGTTAGAAACATCTAATCATGTCAGTGGAATATGTGATCAGCCTTCAAGTAGTGGCATGGCGTGAATGTTAGGTCTGATATATGATATCAAACTATCGTGAATTACATTTGGAGTTAAACGAAGCATGAAAAAGAAACCTACCATGACTAGTTTTTTGTCTACTATGGACCAGCTTTCTACGTTACAAAGTGGCAATTCTTTTTATCAGCAGAAAGCTCTTTATCATCTGCAGCTGCATTTCTATTTACTGCTGCATATTCTAGTCAGTTTGTGTAGTTCTGTTTTTGTGTTTTCACAATGGACCTTAGACAACAGTCTAATATGGCAGACAACCTTAAGATTGAGTCTCATAATAAATACAAAGTTGTTGGGAATCCATTCTTCTATGGTTTTACTGTGAAATTAGATGGTCACAATTATGAAATTTAGTCGTGTATGTTCATGATGTCTGTGGTAGGACATAGAAGAGACCACATCATTGAAGAAGATGAACCGAGTGTTAAAATAGGGAAGTATACCACAAGGAAAGAATATAACAGTATTGTTATGTCATGGGTTATGAATAGTGAGCAGTCTGATCTTGCTCCCACTCTTACTTACTACAGGACTGCCAAACACATGTGGACATTCTTGAGACAGACTTATTCTAATGACAAAAATGTTTCAAAAATTTTACAAGTTGAGGAGGAGTTACTCAAATTGTAGTAAGGTGTTTTGGAATTGTCTCAATACTTTGCTTCAGTTAAAGCATCATACGTATGATTGAAGGCTCTTCGACCTCCTTGTCAAGTATGTTACAAGACTCATTTTGAGCAAACGGTGGTGGCAAAGTTCTTGTCTGGTCTTTCTCCTAACTATGAGGTAGCTTAAGTACAGATGCTTACTAGAGTAGAAATCTAGATCTTTCTGGGGCATATAATAGACTAAGTAGATTGACTGTATCTCTCTCTCAGCCCTAGAGTGAGGCTTCTGCTGCTGCATTAGCCATGTCTGAAGGGTGTGGTCAAGCCACAAGGGGAAGAGGCTCAGGTCATGGTGTAGGGGGCAGAGGGAAATTTCAGTGTACATACTGTGGAAAATTGAAACATTTAGAAAATAGGTGTTGGGACAAACATGGTCATCAAGCTTCCATTTCCCATGGTAGGGGATTTAGTACTTCAGGTGGCAGAGGGACTGTCATTTCTCAGACTCTTGTAGATTCAGCCTGAGCTGCTACACCACTTGGAGAGTCTCCTTCCATGATGACTCCTGGCAGCTCTATTGTGACCATGAGCAAGGTAGAGTATGATCAGTTCATGGCTCAACCCTGACACGACGTCTGCCGCCGCCTCCTCTGTTATGGTGGATTCTTCTTTATCTGTTGGTAGTACTTCCCGTGAACTAGGTAACATGTGGATTGTTCATTCTGGGGCTGGAAACATTTTTGCAGTTAGCCTCACTTATTCACCTCATTACATTATTTTTCACAACCTCAACATGTTAGACTTGCCAACGGGAGGCTTTCTCCTATTATGGGAGTTGGGGATGTGAAACTCACTAGTTCTATCTTTCTTTCCCATGTTTTATATACTCTAGAGTTTCCTACTAACCTTCTGTCTATTAATCAGTTGACAAATGATTTGCAGTAGAGAGCCATATTTGATCTTGGTTCATGCCTTTTCCAGGACTTGCAAACTGGGAAGACGATTGGTGGCGGCCATGAGCACAAGGGAGTTTACATACTATCGGCACCAGTGGACATTGTGGCATCTACTGCTTTATCTAAGCCTACCCCGTATCAGTGGCATCTTTGACTAGGTCATCTAGCATTGTGCAAGCTTTGTGGTGCCCTCCTTAATATTTCTGTGTTTGAGTCATTTCAGTGTGAGACCTGTCAATTGGGCAAACACACTAGAAGTAGTTTTCTTTTTGGTATTAGCCCGTCTAGTCATGCAGTTTTTGATCTTATTCATGTTGATGTTTGGGGGCCTAGCCGGGTTGTAAGCCGGGCCAAGTTTAGGTATTAACTTATTATTGTTGATGATTTTTCTCGTCTAAGTTGGGTGTTCTTATTAAAATATAGGTCTAAAATTATTTATATTATTCAAAATTTCATTATTGAAATAAGGACTCAATTTGGTTCCATTGTCAAAAACATTTGCACTGATAATGCTTGTGAGTTCAAATCCAATACATTGCTGCACTTTTAATATGGAATTCGCCCTCAATTTACTCATCCTCATACTTGTCAACAAAATGGTATTGTCGAACGTAAACATCGTCAGTTACTTGACATGGCTCATACTCTCATAATACATAGCTGTGTTCCGGCCCAATTTTGGGGTGATGCCATTCTCACTGCATGTTACCCTATTAACTGTCTTTTATCATTGTCTATTGGCAATGAAATTCCTATTCAATTTTCCTATCTAGATGGACCCTTGTTTTCTCTTTCATCCAAAGTCTTTGGGTATAACTTGCTCTGTTCACATCCTTGGCCCCCATAGAGACAAACTTGGTGCTCAATCAATTAAATATATTTTTATTGGTTACACAAAACACCAAAAGGTTTATACCTATTTTAACTCTCATACTAATAAGCAGTACATCAGTGTAGATGTTACATTTTTTGAGTCACGTTCTTATTTCCAGTCTACTCCATCACTATAAAACATGTTGTTGTCTATTCCTTTACCTATACCACTGGTTCTCCTGCAGTCTATTCCTTGTGATTCACTTTCCAGTGTCAGCAAATTCCATGATTCCCCATTGGTATATAACCGCCAACATGCTTTTGCTCATGACTGCCTACCAGTTGCTTCTCAAGATGTAAGTATACCTGATCTCACTGATCTTCCTCCTCAGGATGCTTCTGAAATGTCTTTGGACTTAGCTATTGCCTTATGCAAAGGCAAACAATAGTGTACTCTTCATCCTATCTCTTATTTTGTTTCTACCAATAGTATTGGTGGTAGCCTGCAACAGTTTGTGTCAGCCTTGTCAGTGCATTTATTCTCTCTAGTCACCAACATGCATTACTTGACCCGAAGTGGCAACAAGCTATGCAGGATGAGATGAAGACTCTACTACAATGGGGGACATGGGACTTGGTTGATCCCCCTTTTGGTTTTGATGTCGTTTGCTCCAAATGGGTTTTTACCATAAAGTATCTATCCAATGGCTCAGTGGAGCGCTACAAAACTCACCTTATAGCAAAAGGGTATGCACAAACATATGGTGTCGATTTCTTTGAAACCTTCTCTTCTGTGGCCAGGATGGGGACCATACGTCTTATTGTGTCAGTCGCTGTATATTATGATTGACCCTTATATCAGTTGGATGTCAAAAATGCTTTCTTGTATAAAGATCTTGATCAGTTGGATGTCAAAAATGCTTTCTTGTATAAGGATCTTGATGAGACTATTTTTATGTAGTAGCCTCCTGGCTTTGAACGTCAGGGGGGAGTGTGGTATGGTGTGTAGGTTGAAGAAAGCTATATATGGCTTCAAACAAAGTCCTCGTGCTTGGTTTCACAAATTCTCTGAAGTTGTGGTAGAATATGGCTTGAAGAGGTTTCAACTAAACCATTCATTGTTCATCAAGAAAGGATCTGAAGGTACGGTTGTGCTACTGGTGTATGTTGATATTGTTTTGATAGGTGAATATGAGAGGAGGTAACACTAACAGAGAAATTTCTATAAAAACACTTTGTTACCATAGATCTTGGTCAGCTACGGTATTTCCTTGGCATTGAAGTTGTTTGTAGTAATGAGAGAGTAGTGTTATCATAAAGGAAGTATGTTCTCGATCTTTTACAGGACACAAGGATGCTAGGAGCTAAACTTGCAACTCTTCCTTGAATCCATGGCTACATCTATATGATGATGACTTGGAAGAGATAGCTTCACAAGCCTATCAGATCATTTATTGGTAAGCTTCTTTATGTGATAGTGACTCGGCCATATATTAGCTTTGCTATGAGAAAATTAAGCCAATTCATGGAAAGACAAAAAAAAGTCAGATTAGGATGTAGCTATGTTAATTGTCAAGTATTTAAAGTCCTCCCTTGGCAAAGGTTTTTTTTTTAGAAAAGGTACATCTCTTTATGTTGAAGCGTATCGCGATGCAGATTATACGGGCTCACTTGATGACAGGAAGTCTACCACTGGGTACAGGCTCAATTGATGAAAGAAGTCTATCACAGGGTTTTGTGTGTTTGTGGAAGGAAATCTCATATCTTGGAGGAGTAAGAAACAAAATGTTGTTTCCAGGTCCAGTGGGGAGTGAGAATATCATGTTATGGCTCAAACTATTATAAAAATGACTTGGTCTAGATCCGTACTTAAGAGTCTTGGTATTTCAACTTTTATACCTATGAAGATGTTTTGTGATAGCAAGGCTGCTACCTACATTGCCAATAATCCCATATTTTATGAGATGACAAAGCACATTGAAGTAGATTGCCATTACTTTCGTAGTATGGTTCAAGGGGAAATCATCTCCACCGTACATGTAGCCTCAAAAGATCAAATAACTGATTTCTTTACTAAAGCCTTGCCTATTGTAGAGTTTTCTAGATATTGTGACAAGCTTAGCATGATTAACATCTATGCTTCAGCTTGAGGGGTACTGTTGAATAATATTTTTGTTAGGTGCTGTTTTGAATATTTAATAGTTTTAGGAATAGCTCTTTATTAATAATTGTTCTAGTCTTGGACTTATTTTGTAATTTGTTGGTTTCACCCTAATTCTCATTTAACATGAGACTAGGGCAGATTAATGTGGTTTGAATAGTGTTTTTTTCTCTCTTTCTCAAAGAAAAGCTTTATGAGAAAAGGGTCATCACCTAAGGAGTGGTGAAAGGGACTGAGAGGCAAGTAGGTTGAGAGGAGACCACAGAAAGGTGGTGCCTAAGGGGCATAACAGCCAACTGCCACATGTAAATGGACAACTAACTCTACACAAAAATTTTGAAATTTTAGGGGAACGTTTCAGAGATATGAGAATGCAGACCAAGAATTAGCAGAAAATTCCACCATTTACCCTCTCAAATAGATGCGAAAATTTTCTACTATGCTATAGTGCTAGAACTGTCTGTTTGGAAAAGTTTAAAAATTATAGATCAAAATGGATATTGTTTGAACAATTTTTTATGAAATCTCTTTTGGCCTTTGTTCTAAATATGTAAAAGTGACGCCAAGAATTATAATTTCTCAACCAAAATTGTTAAGATATGGTTCGGGTCAAGTCAGACCCAACCCATTTTCACCACACAGTACATAATGGGCAGTGGCAAACTTGTAATATTGATTGTTCTTTTGTGTATTTTATTTGTAACACTTAAGTGTAATTAGTTTAAGTAAGGACAAGGGGCGGGTGCTCACCCTAAGGCCTTATTCTTTTCTCTTCCTCTTGTATCTTCTTGAGACTCCATCTGGTTCAAAATCTTACATGGTATCAGATCTGGTCTTGCGAAAGAGAATGTCCGGTAAGAGTTTCTGATTTTTGCCCTAATCTCTAGTCTCTACTCTAATCTCAAGACTACTATTTTTCTGCCCTAATCTCTCTTATTTGTACCCTAATCCCAAAATTGTTGTCTTTCTACCCTAATTTCCAAGGCAATCTATTATAGTTCCTAAAATTTCCCGTCTACTTTAATTCTTAGACCTATCGTGCCCTAATTTCCAAAGTCGTCTGCCCTAAATTCCTATGCTTACACGTATAGCCTCAAAGTCTAGATATGGATTTGCAACTCTACTTTCTTGTCGTCTAGCTTTCTCTGTCAACTCATCGCACAAAACTGAACCATACCAACTATTTGACATGGAAATGTCAAATAGTTCTTTTTATCAAGAGTCATCGTCTTTATGGACATCTCAATGGCACCACACCTGCACCACTAGAATGGATCATTGTGGAAGTGAAGAATGCTGCAAGGCAAGTTCAAAAACCATTGCGAAAACCAATCCTAAATATGAGCATGGATGGCTCATGATCAGTCTCTTGTTGCATACATTGCCTCCATGCTGTCAGAGGAAATTCTGGTGGGCGTTGATGATGACCTTTCAGCACTTGAGTTATGGAATGTACTCACTACTATATATTTTCAAGTATTAGAAGTGAGATTCCTACAACTTAAGAAGCAGTTCCAAGATATCAAGTGATGAACATGCTCAGTTTTGGAGTACATACATGAAATAAAAAATTTCAGCGATCAACTTGCCATCATAGGTCATCCAGTCAATGACAAGGATAAGGTACAATAGGCTCTGAGTGGATTGGGGTCAGATTTTGATGTTTTCTACACTGCTTTAGAGGTGTTACCTGTTCTTCCTTCTTATGAAGACTTGAAAGCAAAATTGAATAGCATGAAGCAAGTCATATACAATGACAAGACTTGCCTCCTTTTAGCAGTCATAATGTATTGGTCACTAGCACTCACGCCTTATAAGGAAGTCGTCCTAGAGTTTGGAACTCACAGGCATGGATAGGGAGAGGTATTCTTCCTTCACCAAGCACAAATGCATAGGTGACTGTACCACAAAGAATACTCACTTGCATTTATTGCAATAAGAGAGGTCATGTGAAGTCAAAATGTTGGCATAACCCTCAAAATAAAGGAAAATAGGTTAGGCATGAAAATAAGGTAGTAGGGCCACCTATGTTGAACACCATAGCAGCACAAAACATTCCTCTTGATGTGCAGCAGATCTTAATGACAACCTTGTCCAAAGTCTATATTAAGCAAAATGAGGAAGGATTCTGGTATGTGGATTCTGGTGCCGCAGCTCATGTGACTGACGATGCAGGTATGGTTTCTAGTGTTCTTCCTTATTTAGCTAAAGGCTTAGTTGTTATAGGAGATGGTTCCTATCACAAAATATCTCATATTGGAAATGCACATATCTCCATGCTTCATTCTTCCCTACCTTTAAAAAATGTTCTTGCTTTTCCGGATGTCAAGAAAAATATTATTTTTGCGTCAAAGCTTATTGATGATGCTCATTTTCGTGTTGAGTTTACTCCATCTTCTGGTTATGTCAAGGATGCTCAAACCAAGAAGATATTCGCTGAGGGTGTTCGCAAAAGAGACATGTATGTCTTTTGAAGAAGCTCCAAAGGTGTCCAAGTCATGTGTTTCAGATTCATCTTTTTTCAGTCAGAGTGAAGTCGATTTAATAGAGTATAATAAGCCATCCATTTGGCATAGTCGTTTAGCACATTGTAGTCATTCAAAGTCTTGTTGCAGACGAACTATTACATAAGTCTAGTCTGAGTCTCGTCAATGATTAGCATGTGCTCAATGTGTCATATTTGTAAGAGTCATGCATTACCTTTTCATTCAATGAATAAGCGAGCTTTGAAGTTATTTGATACCATATACTCTGATGTTTGGGGGCCTACTCCAATTTCTTCTTATTCCGAAAGCAAATATTATATTGTTTTCATTGATTCTTATTCACGTTACACATGGATCTACTTTATGAAAATCAAATCATAGGTTTTCCACTTGTTCACCCAATTTCATGCCTTGGTCCAAGACAAATACTCTTATAATATTGTGCATTTCCAATGTGGTGGAGGCGAGTTCATTTCCAATAAATTTACTGAGTATTTACTAAATCATGGGATCGCTAGACAGTTTTCCTACCTCACACACCACAATAGAATGGTATTGCTAAAAGAAAGTATAGACACATAGTTGAAAGTGCATTAAGTATGATGCACACAGATGTGCCCATGAATTTAGAGACTGAAGCCTTCCATACTGCTGTTCATGTCATTAATCGACTGCCATTATCTCTACTTAAAAGAAAATCTCCTTTCTTTATTTTAGATCAAGAACAATCAAATTGTGATTAATTACATGTTTTTGGATGTGTATGTTATGTCCAAGTTGATGTTTTCCTAAGAAATAAGTTTAAATATCGAGTTGTTAAGTGCAAATTTGTGGGTTATGCAGAAAATTATAAGGGCTATAGATGTTACAATCCAAAGACTGGGCTCGTGCATATTTCACATGTTTTTTATGAGCTCAGGTTAAAGGACTTAAAGGAGCCACATGCAACATTCAATAAAAGAGATAATACATATGATTCATGGTTGAATGCAGAAATATTAGGCCAAGGGGCTTATGCATACCACATACACAGTGATAGAATTATTGATGAATTTAGGGCAGCCTCAAATACTAAGATGGACAGCACACCTCCATCTACTCAGGCGAACATCACGTCTTCACCTAATCGATTTTCAAGAATGGCATATACTCATCGATCAGTTACGACAACTGCTCCAGAAACTGTCATTACTTGTCCATGTAGATCAGAACGTGTGCGACACTCTATTGATAGATGGATAAGTTATGATAACTTCTCTTTAGATTTTCAGCTTTTTTAACAAAATTGAGCAAAAAGGTGGAACCAAAATGTTATAAGCACGCATGCAAGAGCAAATATTGGATCGAGGTCATGAATGAATAAATGACTGCCTGAATGAATGTCCAACTTGGGAGATTGTTTTTCATCCAAAATGAGTTTACAAACTCAAATATAAACCTAATGGAAGTATTGATAGATATAAGGCTCCTTTTGTGGCTAGAGGCTTCACTCAATAATACAGAAAAGATTATGATGAGACATTCGGTCCAGTTATCAAGATGGGAACAATCCAGGTTGTCATTTCTCTTGCAATCTCATATGGATGGACTTTATATCAATTGGATGTTAAAAATGTTTTTCTCTATGGTTTTCTAAAAGAAGTATACATGAAACAACAACGTGGTTATGCTACGAATGATCCAACTCAATGGGTTTCTAGGTTACATAAATCGTTATATGGGCTTAAGTAAGCATCTAGCTCATGGTTTGATAGATTTTCTCTTCATGTACAACAGGCTGGTTTTTTTAGAAGTTCACTTGACCATTTCTTATTCATATATCATACAAGTGAAATTACAACTTGACTACTCATATATGTAGATGACATAGTTCTTACTGGAAATTCTTCATGTCATATATCTCATGTTAAGGAAGTGTTGAAGCAACAATTCAAGATGAAAGATCTCTAAGAACTATGGTATGTTTTGGATGTCGAGTTTGATAGAAAGGGTGATATGTTGACTCTTACGCAACACAAATATACTCTTGATATATTGGACATAGCAGGTATGACAAATTGCAAGCCCTTAAATACTCATAGTGTTCTCAACACAAGATTGAATGCATCTGATGGAAGTGATTCATACTCAAACCATAGTTTTTATCAAAGCATAGTTGGCATGTAGCAATATCTCATCTTTACACACCTAGACATAGTATATGCAGTGAATCAAGTCTCTTAGTTTATGCACGTACCCACAAAAAGATATATGGATGCTATTAAACTTATGTTGCGCTATCTTAAGGCTACACTTGGGGACGAACTCATCTACACAAGGAAGTCAACTATTTTGAATGGACATTCAATTTTCACTTATATTGATGTAGATTGGGCAGGTAGCCCAAATGATAGAAGGTCGGTTTCAAGTTATTATATCTTTCTTAACTCCAATCTTGTTTTCTAGAGTAGTAGAAAACAACATGCAGTTGCCAGATCAAGCACTGAAGCAGAATATAGGGCTATGGCTGGCAATGTAGCTGAAACTTCATGGTTGCGTCATCTTCTTGGGGAACTCTCCCTCCCCATTGCTCAATCATCTGTATTTTGCAATAACCAAAGTACCATCAAAATTGCTTTCAATCATATCCTACATAATCGCACTAAGCATATAGAGATTGATCAACACTTTATTTGTCAGAAGGTTGAGGAGAGTGAAATTGTTCCTACTTATATACCCATGTCTCAACAAGTGGCTGATCTATTTACCAAGGGTCATGCAGGGCATCATTTCTGGGAATTGAAAAACAAGTTGTACATTATCACACCACGTGCACAACTTGAGGGGGGCTGTAAATATATGGTTTGGGTCTAGTCAGACCCAACCCATTTTCACCACATGCAACGCATAACCAGTGGTGGCAAAGTAGTAATATTTATTGTTCTTTTGTGTATTTTATTTGTAACACTTAAGTGTAATTAATTTAAGTAATGACAAGGGGCAGGTGCTCACCCTAAGGCCCTAATTTTTCTTCTCTCTCTTTTCTCAAGCAGCCTCATTCTCCTCTCTTCCTCTCGTCTCTTCTTGAATTCCATCTGATGGTGATATATCAAAATCTTACAAATATAAGCATTTTAAAATAAATTTTCAAATTCAGAAAAATTTTGTAGAAAAATAGAAGTCCATATGTGAAGAAAAAGAAGAAATTTAGGTGAATTGAAGATGGGGAGATCTAAAATGCTCATAAAGAGGAGAAAATATAAAATTGCTGCCTCACCTTTGGTCACCTATGACTAACTAAGCAACAAAGAAGCTAAAGAAATCACAGAAAGGAGTTGAAAGCGACATTGCAACAGGTAAGTTTGAATACTGACAACAGTAAGTGGCTGCTTATAATAATAATGATAAATTTTTTGTTGTTCAAATCTCTGAAATAAATGATTTGTCATGAACAAGATAGGTTCTAGCTAATTTATAACTAAACAACTTACTGGGAATCTACTATTAGGACAGACCTTAGTATAAACCATTAATTGACCTCTTCTTTGTGTGTATGTGTGCGTGAGAGAGAGAGAGAGAGAGAGAGACAGAGAACTACAGCTTCATTTTCTTCCATGTTTGAGATCCAAATGTTGAAAATGATTAACCAGAAAGAAAGGAAATCAAGTGCTAAGTTCACAGAAAACAAGAAGGGCAATAGATAACGAAAGAAAACTAAATTTCCCATGCTCCCTTTTCCTATTCTTAAGCAAAGAAAGGCACCACTTCAAAATTGCAGATCAAAAGTTTCAAATAAGATGTGCTCCTCTATAGTAATAGCATGTCAACCATAAGACAAAATATGACAATACATCATCACCTCTGGACTTAAAAACTTATGGAAGATTGTAATTCTTGGCCAGCTCATTGTGTCAGGCTGTTATGGAAGACAGTGACCAGCTTGACCTGTACGAAATACAAAAACTCAGCCATGGTAGCTAAATAAGAGATTGGTTGATCATCATATAATATGTAGAAGCATTCCACATAATAAAGAGACATGTGACTGTGCTCCTCATGCATTAAAAGTTTGTGGGCACACTGCTATGTTTGATGTAACCATGCACACGAAATAAACAAAGTGAAGACAATGTGCCTGCAGGATGACCGAACTTAAACCCTCTATAGGCACTCAAGAGAATGAAATTGAAAGATGGGTGAATAATAAAACGTGCCCACCTCCTCATGATACAACCTTTTAATGAAGGTGAGTGAAGGGTGGTGGAAACACTTGGAGTGGCAACTAGTGGGAAACATTGTCAACTCTTGGGGAAAATAACATATTAATATGACAATTTTTTATGGAAAATGGCATAAAGAAAAATGGCAAGTTTTACATCAACAAAGACCTTAAGGTTCTGCATGTGCATTGGCAAATCTACGAGATGAACATATACCAAATACCAAAGTCCTCGTTGTAGCCAACAACTTGAGAGGCATTATAGGTTCCCATTGGCAAGTGACCAAGAGTTTTCCCCTCACTCTCTACTTCCTTGGTTGCAAAATTTCCCCAAGGTCCACTACTGAGGTTCTCACTAGAAAAGACCTTTCGGTAAAATTGTGAAGTGAATCGGCACCATTCCAATCCATTGCTTCCTCAATTCACCAAAGATTTCAATGAAATCCAGCCACAACCTAGGGTTGCCCTAAGATGGCATCACAATGGTTGTCCACCAAAACAACTTGTGACGAGCTAAAATTTTTACAAGTCCAAATGTTCATTTTAGCCTTCACCATGAGTTTTCTAAATTGATTTTTAAAGACCAAATTTCAAAAACAAAGAGCCATTGCTAAGCTAAACAAGCATTTTTTACACCAGCATTGCACACTGAGACACAGACCACTTATGTTGTCTAAGATAAAAATTATCATTTTAGCCCTACATCTTGACATCTCGGCCTAGAAAGTAGAAAATTTTCATCAATTTTTTTAGAATTTCCTAACATTTAAGCAATTAGGCCATTTCTCAACTTTACATGACTCCTAGAGTCACCAAAGTTAGCTCACTAGGGTTACCCCAATCTGAAGCCAACTTCCCTATAGCTCAAATCAGCTCCTGGAACTCAAAACTGTGATCTTTAGTTCAACCAAGTCAAAACAAGTTTACCTTAATGGAGAGAAAGTTTTATCTCACTTATTTTAGTCACCCAGTCCAAGTTTACATTCTATACTAACTTGCATGTTGTCAGTTGTCACTATGTCTTTTTCTCTTTGTTTTTGGGGGTTTAAGTTGAATTTAAGCTCAACCTAAGAGAAAGAGAAACCAAGTTAGGACCATGTTTATCATGTATATATCAAGCTTACTCTAGTTTATTTTGAGTTCATCCTTCCCAGTTTGAATTCAATTCATTTCTGAATGTTTTCTCTCTCAGGTTTTCAGGGGTTCGAGTAGAATTTGAGCTCAACCCAATAGGGTGAGCTAAACTCTAGCTAAGACTATGTTTATTATGTATAAATCAAGCTTCATTTAGTTCAGTTTGAATTCATGTATCCCGTTTTGAGTTCAATTCATGTATCCCATTTTGAGTTCAATGTTTATCGTGAATAAATCAATACTCCTTTAGTTTGGTTTGAGTTCATTCCTGCCGGTTTAAGTACAATTCAGTTCCAAAAGCCGTGGAGCTCATTCCTAGTACTTGTAACACTCTAACAACAACTATAGAGCTCAATTTTACAAAACTAAAGTGAAAATTTTCAATCTTTCAAAGTGTCCTTATATGTAAGTGGCTTTCCTAGCACCCCTAGCTCCACCAACAAAAATTTCAAACAAAATTTGATTTTCATGGTTTTCCATGATTTCCCTTTATAAATGTGCCACATACAGCTTGGTAAAATTTGGTTTTTGATTTTTAGAGCAATCCAATAGGAATTTTTAGGCAACTTTAACCAAAGCCTATTTAGTAGCCATGCCATAGTTTGGTTCAATCAGATCAAGAAAATCCATCTGGAACTCTGAAAATACACATAGGGGAAAAAATGACCATTTCTTTTTTAGCCACTTTCTTCTGCATAAACATGGGGTATGTGTTATATGCACCTTGGTTTATAATTTTCATTGATTACTGAAACCCCAGTGGAAGCCCATCCCTTTTTTTGAACCCATTTCAACCCAAAATCACATACGATGGTATTTGGTTATTTCCCACCATGCATGTATTTTTCATGAAGTCTAACTTAGGAGCCACGTGAACCTAAGATAGCTTTTCATATAAATATTATGGATCTGTTAGTCCTGAGCCTAGGCTTAGCCTACCCAGGTTTCACATTCAAACTAAATTATCCAAAGACAGCTCCTAGGCTGAGCCTGTGTGTAGGTTAGGTCTGAACCTAGTTTTTTTGGAAAACTAAACCTAACCCAAGTCCAGTCCATGTCATGCAGCTTGAATCCACTTAGCCTTGGTCCAACTAGGTCTAGGTTCACATTTCAATTTCAGATTTCTGATCTAGATCATATACCCAAGTCTTATTTCCTTATCTAGATCTCATATCCAAGTCTTTGACATGAGATCTATTCTTATATAGATCCAGATCAATTGTTCCTTTTTTAGATACCACATATCAAATCACAATTCAAGTTCTAAAACTATATCCAGATCCATCTTCTAGAATTTTCCTTGGATATGGGCCCGGATATGTCTCTCAACATCAAACTAGATCTAGGATTCACATGTGAGCTTAATGCAGATTATATCTCAAAAAATATATCTTGAGTTTCTCACTCCATGATTGATGTCAATTCACACATAAGCACTTAACATGTGTGGAATTCTTTGTTGAGCACTTCGGCACAGATGTAACCAGAATAAACATTTTTCTGATTTATATCAAGTTTTAGAATAATGTTTAAAAGTGTGTTTTCTCCCCTTCATGTTATCATGGTGTTCGCCCTCCAAAATGTTAATCCAAATACTTTACCAAGAATAAATCAACACTTCTCCATGCATATGTGGCTTTTCACAGAATTGAATTTGAAATCCAGACAAGGTTGCAACGAACAAAACTCTAATTGAAAACATGTTTAAACCTTTGGTTTTTGAGTTTCAAAAGGAGAGAAAGCAAAACGTTTAGTCATGTATCTAAAATTTCAAAGGGGTTTGCCCCTTTTCTCTTCTATAAGTAGGGCTCCTCCATCTTTTTTAGTTACACACTTTAGCTATTCTTAGAGAAGCCTAAAAAGTTGGTAAAATTTCGATGTCCTACTCAAAAAGATGGTATAGCTCGAAACAAGTTAATTTTTTAAGAGTCTAAGTCTAAGCCTTGGTTCGGGTTGCATTAGCACGAAACCTTGACCCAGCCAGACTCACGGTAGAGGCCATGGGAGTGGGCTCAGTCATGGTGCTAGCTTCAAGTAATTTTTCTCCCCCTTCTTTCTATTCCAATTTAGTCATTTTTCTTTATGCATGTTTAGTTTAGTTTAGTTTTCTTTTTGTTTTTAGCATGTTTAGTTTAGTCTATTTTCTTAGTTTCTTTAATGATGTTGTAATTTAACATGCATATTTTTCTTGACTATATTTATTTTAATGTCTTTAGGGTATGCATAGAGGTCAAGTATGTCCATCTCTACCTTGTCTCTTTTTTTTTTTAATTCTTTGCATTTTTTTACTTAATTTTACTTAAAAGCATGCATATATAATATAGTTTTCTTTCTTATTTTCTTTAATCATGCATTACAGCTCTATTTTAACATGCACTAAACTACCTTGCACCCACACACACCCGTTGCCTAAAACCAGACTGGGTCACCAAGTAGCATACCATGTGTGCATTAGTCCCATAGCCTAAATCTAGTCAAACTACTTTCAGCACTCAATCATATGAAATGAATGAAGTATATATTATATATCATATGGTTTGATGAAGACGAAACACACTTATTACAGTCAAACCTATCAAGTAGGTTCAAACCCAGTGTAGGCAAGACTGAACCCAATCATTTTGTCCAACTTATCCCTAACTCATTTGGATCTTGTATCTCAATTTCAAGTATTGGATTCAAATCATAAACATTCTGTCAACCTAAACCATGACATCAACCCAAGTGTAACCTACTTGGATTTGGATCTCATGTATTGGGTTTTGAATCTTAGATTTTAGACTTTGGATTTTGGATCTAATTTCACATACGAGTCTTGAATCATAAATCTCACATTGTGTAGTTCGGATTTTAAATCCTAGTTTTTGGATCTTAGATTTTAGATTTTAGACCGTAGATTTCATATCTTGGATCTTGCATTGAATTTAAAGCAAATGAGTATTTGATCATAAACCTAGGATCAATCCCTACAAGACCAAACCCAAATTCAAGTTTTTAAACCCTATAATTATTAGTGGATCTATCCTCTTAGAATTTGGATTTTAAAGAATCCAATCACAAATACAAGATCAAATTTATTGGATCTTTGACCTTAGATTTTGGATCATGAGTCTTAATCACATGAAATATACAAGAAGTATATAAATTTTTTCATATCATGATCATAAGTATTGGATTCAGATCTAGTTTTCTTCTAATAAGTCCACGTCATACATCCTAGTCCTAGTAGAGACCGAACTTTAGGTCTATGAGATTTTGTGTTTGCATGCATTATGTTAAGTTTAGGACATCGACTTTCATTGATTTATAATTATCTGGACATGAACAAACATCAAGATTTAATTCTTTCTATTCATAAGTCTATTGCTAAGAATGACTTAGATTTCAAAATATGAATGATTTAGAACTAAGTTATATTTGCTTTTCTTACGTTTTGAACGACATGTAGACTTAGGAATGGAGGCAAGTACAAGTAATGATATCTCATTTATTATGGTCTGCATGTAAGATTGAAAAAATTTATATGTAAGCAGAAGTGGCAATCATGATGAGACCTATCATTGTTTGATTAGACAAAAATGTTCTTTTTAAAGTTTTAAATGCCGTCTCACCCTTAGGGCCATCTAAGTATGCTCGTTTGATGTATGTGCATATTTTGGATGTGTATTAAGACTTAGAAGTGAGAGAGATTTTCTATGCTCTCATAGATGTAGGATTACATATTATCTCTCTCAATTTAGGAGTTGTTTGATACAAATTTTGTTTCCCTCTTTGATTTTAAACCTCCTGTTATGCTACATTGCATAGAGCCAACTATTTATGCATGTGATTGCATATTTCAAAATTTTCTTAAACCTATATATCTCAATTACACATCACAAAATACTCCATGTATGCATTAGCTCAAGGTGGTTCAATGACTGGAACAATCTATTGGAGGTGGGTACTGGCCCTCCCCTCACCCATATTCAGGTATTAGCCTGGTATATTAGTGAGTGATCAAGTAGAATGAAGACCTTTAACTTTTAGAACCTCATTTGTATGAGTTTATGCTACATACTTTGGACTTCCTGTCTAAGTATATTGGCATATCGAGTACATGGAACAACTGAAGATTTGAAATCCTTAGATATCCAGTTCTAGGTGACCAAGCTAATTTCAAACACTTGCGTCATAGTTGCTTGAAGTATTCTGTGTACATCTTGTTTGATTATATGTTTGCTTTCATGTAAAGTCAAGATGGTTTTCCAATCCAATCCTCTTAAATACATCTTAGAACGGTCATTTCTTACAGGAAGAATTGCCAAGTGGCAAGTGCTCCTCATGAAGTATGATGTAGAGTATATTTCTTGGAAGTCTATCATGGGGCAAGCATTAGTTGATCAGCTAACAGACTTTCCATTGGCTGGAGTGATGAAGGCCAGTGATGATTTCTCAGATAAACAAGTCATACATATTGAAACTACTCAGCCATGGGCAATGTTATTGAAGGCTTCAAGAACGTGGCCAAAACAGATATTGGGATTCTTCTAATCACTCTTGAAAAGGAGATTATCCCTTATTCTCTTATGTTGGAAGTCACATGCAGTCACAAATTGGCACCCTACCAAGAATTCACTCAAGCTTTGGTACAACAGTTTAAGGAATTCCAACTATTCTATGTCTAGAGGGAGTTTAAGCAATTTGCAGGTGGTTTGGTCAGCCTTGGACCCATCATCACTTTTGAGAAGAACGAACCATGCGAACCTTTCAAGGTAGGATGACTGACTCAACCAGCATGCCTCCCTCCGGAACAATAAACCAAGTCTTTTCAAAGAAAGCTCCTTGGTATCAAAGGATTACTTAAAAATAGGTGAATTCCCTCTAAGTATGCTTAAGAAAAAACAGAGAGCAATACAATGTATGTCTAGCCAGTATTTCATTTTAGCAGGGATATTATATAAGTGTGGATTTAGCTCAAAATATTCACAATGTCTTGACAAGCAGGAAGCTCAAGAAATGATCTGAAAATCTCATGAAAGAATTTATAAAGGACACCCCAGGTATAAAAACCTAGTCAAACAAGTAATTTGGGCAGGCTAGTATTGCTAACCATGCAACAAGGTTGCCACAAATTCGTTAGAATATGCCTGAAATGCCAGATCCATGTGGATGTGATTCATGCTCCTATAGCATATCATATTTTGTTGTATTGTCATGGTTTTTTTCAGTGTAGGTGCTTGATGTAATAAACCCCATTAATCCTCTTGTATCAAATGGACACAAATATATCATTGCTAAAATAGAATATTTTACCAAGGGAGTGGAAGCTATCACCATAAGAACTATGGATGGCAAATATAATGTCTATTTCATTCACAAGAATATCTTGTGTAGGCTGGGGTGCCACATGACATCATATCTGATAATGGGACACATTTCGAGAATAAGAGGATGTGTGATATCTTTTCAAAGTTCAGGATGAATCATCATTTTTCGACACCCTACAATCCACAAAAAAAAAATGCCAAGCGAAAGCAACAAATAAAAACATGATCTGGATCATGGAAAGGGTAGTGGAAATTGGCAATCAGACTTCCACCAATGCCACTCCATCAGAAATGGTATGTGGCAAAGACGTGGTCCTCCTTTTATATGTGCAAAAGCCAGCTTACAATTTTGCATCTGTTATTGAATTACCCATACACCAGTATCAAAAGCAGCGAAAGCTATAGTTAGACCTGCTCGATGAGAAAACGTTGCAAACAGTAGAACATGTAGAAGCATACTTGCAAAGGGTAGCCCAACACAATGTCATATCAGTGATCAAATGAAGTTACGAAATCAATGATCTAGTGTTAAGATCAACCATCCCTTAGAAGAATCATCCTCATGGAAAGTGCGATTTATGTCATCAAGGAAGTTTTGTTGATCAATTTGTACCGAGTGATTGACACTGATAAGGTTGAATTATCTGATCCTGTAAATGCTCTTCATTTAAAGAAATTCAATGCTTAATCTACTTGTATCAAAATCTCTCTATCAATATAATTTTGGTTGATGGCCAAACTAGTCTCTAATCTCTATCTGATGCATGCATTCTCTTCTATGGCCCTTCATACTAGGGTATCTTTCTAATAAAACATCACATGGTGCAAGGAAATGACCAAAAGAAAATTTTCAACAAGGAAAATTTCAAAGTTTTCTAAAATCTAAGAACAATTAGTCCACAAGTCCTCACATCTAACTATATGGCAATTTTCCAAGTTTGGCAATCTTTAAAGAGCTCCAAGTTTTTTTCAATTTCGCACTTCGATGCATGTTTTAAAATTTCACCCTTTGGTGACACAAATTGTTCAAATTTAGTGCATGTAAGCTGGTAATCTTTTGCACTTTAGTGTACACAAGTTTTTCAAATTCACATTTCAGCACCCACAACCTTTCTATCCACACAAGTTTTTCAAATTTTGCACATTTCACACCTACGTGTGTACAATTTTTCAAATTGTGCAAAACTTTTTTTTGATCATATACAAGTTTTGCATTTCCATGCATACAAGTTTTCAACATGAGCACTTTGGTGCACTCAAATTTTCACAAGTTTCTAAAACTTCGCATAGACGAAAACTTGTAAAATTTCACAAGTTTTTGTGTGTCAATACACCATTTTCGCACTTTAGTGTACATAAATTTAACATGAACATGTATTAATATAAAATTTTGTGCTTTGGCTCCCCCAAGTAAACCTGCCCTGGCATATGATTTTTGTGCTTCAGCACATACAAATAAACCTATCAGCTTACACAAGTTTTCGAAAACTCTCGTATTCTAGTATAAGATTTTGCACTTCAACACCTCCAAGAAGATGTGCATAAGATTTTGTGCTTGGGTGCACACAGGTAAACATACTAGTACATAAAATTTTGTGCTTGGGTGCACACAAGTCCCATGTTTTTGTATAAGATTTTCATGCTTCGAGCGCACAAGTAAACATGCTTTCGAATATGATTTTGTGTTTTGGCACCCTAAAGTGAACGTGTCTTTACATAAGATTTTGAAGCGTCGATGCAAACAAGTGAACGTACTAGTCTGCATAAGTTTTCAAGCTTCTACATTCTAATATAAGATTTTTGCACTTTGGCACACACAAGTGAATGTACCATTATGTAAGATTTTTGTGCAATGGCATACACAAGTACATGCACCTCAACACACACTTTCGTGCTTTGGTGTGCATTTTCACACTTTAGTGCACATTTTTGCACTTCGATGCATAAAGTATTTCAAGTATGATAAATATGCTAAACAAGTTATCGTATTGTATCTTACAAGTACCAAACGATTTTCATTTCTTTGAAGAAGGCAAGAAATTTCAGCTAATGATTTGATAATTGTGAAAAAAAAAGTATTGACAGGACCACATTATAAGCCAAGGAGCAAGCTCAAGTAAATTGAGGGAATCAAAAGTCCAGGAAATGTCATTGGCTTTAATCACCTAGTTAAACAAGAGCTTACCAAGAATCAATTAGGGAACAGGAGATTAAATTGACTTGAGTGGAATAGGCAAAACATAGAAAATGAGCATTGAGAGATGGGCTCGGGGCAAATGTAGTCATTCTATTAGATCAGTACTCGAAAATGTTAGGTAGGCATAAAGTTGATTTAAGTCTATTCTATGAAATTGTATGATCTATGAACATTTGTCTTGTTATGTTTTCTAATGTTTTCTGAACTCGAGCAAGTAAATCCAAAGGTTGTTCTACACCTGGTATCTTAAGGTTAACTTGTTTGAGAGCTGCAGGCCCAAAACTCATCACAAGGGTTCAGTAGAAAACCTAATAGACATGACATTGCACATGACAAAGCTACACGACTGTCGAAGTAATGCAGCTTCATAGTAGCCTATGGGGTTATGAGATATTTCTCCTATGGGTGAAGGTTAGCTTAACAGGAAAACAAGAACAATAACAATAACAGAAAGACTAAAAATGGCCAAATTCAAGAGCAAAAGAAGCAAAATGTCTGCTTGGAAAGCAAGGTGAATTGAGTCAATAATTCTTTAATAAATAAAAATGCAAGCTTCTTGTGATTACAAAAGGGTCAAGACAGTGACAAAACCTGTACTAAAAAACACCATGACATAGAGAGCAACTCTTCCTGACTTATTATGTCAAAATAAAAGAATAATCGCCTCAAACGAATCTCATAAAGAATCTATTCTCATAGTAAATAAAATCACACAAGTATTAACAAGATACATGAGATACAATCAAAGGAATTTTATCAAATTTTACATGCATTTTACAAGTCCATAAGTATTTCACAAACACTCACATTTATGTGAGCATTTTGCACTTTAGTGCAAACAAGCATACATGCAATGCATTTCATTGCATGAATATTACAAGCATTTTCACAAGCACTCACATTTTATGTAACAATTTCGTACATCAACATACAAGTATTCCAATGCATAGATTTCATATGAATTTTCAAGCATTTTTACAAGCATCAGTACACACACACACACACACACACACACACACACACACATATATATATATATATATATATATATATATATATATATATATATATATATATATATATATATATATATATATATATATATATCAAAATGGATTTCATTTTTGAAAGTCAATCTCAAAATTATCATCATTTTCAGGATAGGTGTTTGGTCTTTGCCACTAAGCATGGTTCTCAACTCAATAACAGAGAGAGGCACCCAAAATTTTCACAAGTCTAAATGACCATTTTACCTTTCACCATGAGATTTCCAAATTGATTTTCAAAGACCAAATTTCAAGAACAAAGAGTCATTGCTGAGCTACACAACCACTTTTTACACCAGCATTGAACACCTAGTCCTTGACCACTTAAGTCGTCCAAGTTGAAAATTACCATTTTACCATGCAGCGTAGAATCTCGACCTAGAAAGTAAGAATTTTTTATTAAATTTCTAAGAATTTCTAACATTGAGCAGTTAGACTGTTTCTCAACTTTGCATGACCCCTACAGTCACCAGAATAATGTCACTAGCATTACTCAGTCTCAAACCAACTTCCCTATATCTCAACTCAGCTCTTCGAATTCAAAACTGTGATCTTTAAATCAACCAAGTCAAAACGAGTTTACCTTAATGGAGAAAAATCTTTATTTTACTTATTCTGAGTCAACAAGCCCAAGTTTTAGTCATATACTAACTTACAGGTTGCCACATGTGACTTTTTTCTCTCTTGTTTATGGGGATTTGAACTAAATTTGAGCTCAACTCAGAAAAAGGAGCTAAAACCAAGCTATAACCATGCTTATCATGGATAAATCAAACTTTCTTTGGTTTAGTTGAGTTCATTCATCCTAGTTTGAGTTCAAATTAATTCTGACTGCTTTCGCTTTCTTCCTTTCAAGGGTTTTTGCTGAATTTGAGCTCCACCCAATAGAATGAGTTAAACCTGAGGTACAACCATATTTATCATGTATAAATCAAGTTTCACTTAATTCAGTTTGAGTTCAATTAGTTTCGAGTGCGTTCTCTCTCATGCTTTCAAAGTTTTGATCTGAATTTGTGTTCAAACTGATAGAGTGTGTTGAAATCAAATTGGGACAATGTTTATCATGATTAATTCAATACTCTCATAGTTCAATTTGAGCAGTTTGAGTTCCATTAGGTTTTGAAGGCCATGGAGCTTATTCATAGTACTTTCTGCACTAAAAAAACTACTACATAGCTGAATTTTTCAATCTTTCAGCATGTCCTTGCAAGTAAGTGGCTTTTCCAAGCACCCACAGCTCTACCAGTAAAAATTCTAAGAAAAGTCTGATTTTTGTTACCTTCTTTGATTTTCCCTTTATGAATGTATCGCATACGGCTTGGTAGAAGTTTGTTTTTGATTTTTGAATCAATCTGATTTTTTAGAGGAATTTTCACTAGAGCCTATTTAGGAGCTTGGCCACAGGCTGGTTTAGTCAAATCGAGGAAATTCATCCAGAACTCTAGAAATACACATAGGAGCAAAGTGATCATTTCTTTTTGAGCCATATTCTTCTACATCAACATAGGATATATGTCACATATACCTTGGTTTATGATTTTCATTTATTCCTAGAACCTCAATGCAAACCCATCCCTTTATTTGAATCTATTTCAGCTCAAAATCACATGCAATGGTATTTTGGTCACTTGCCACCATGCATGTATTTTTCATAAAATGTAACTTAGGAGCTACATGATCATAAGTTAGCTTTTTATATAAATTTCATGGATCTAGTAGGTCTGAGACCACACTTTGTCTACCCTAAGTTCACATTCAAACTGAATTTTCCAAAGACAGCACCTAGGCTGAGCATGACCCAGCCTAGGTCTGACCCATTTTTTTCAAAAACTGAACCTAACTCAGGTCTAGTCCATGTCATGTAGCTTGAACCCATGTAGCCTAGTTCAGCAAGGTCCAGGTTCACATTTCAATCGTAGATTTTTGATCTAGATCATATAACCATTCCATATCTAGACTCATATCCAAGTTTCTAATATGAGATCTATCTTTATATAAATCAAGATCCATTATCCCTGTTTTAGATATTGGATATCAAATCATAACTCAAACTCCAAAACCATATACCAGACCCATCTTCTAGAATTTTCCTTGGATATGGACCCAGATCTGGGACTCAACATCAAACTAGATTCAGGATCCACATGTGAGCTAATGCCTATTATATCTCAAAAATGTATTGTGATTTTCTTTCTTCATGCTTAATGACAATTCACAATATAAGCATTTAAAACCTACGGAATTCTTTGTTGAGCGCTCTGACATAGATGCAATCAAAATTGGTATCCATATGTGGCTGAAATGAACATTTTTATAATTTATATCAAGTTTTAAAATAAGGTTTAAAAGTGTGTTTCTCCTCTTCATATTATCATGTCTTTCATCCTCCACACTCAATGTTAATCTGAATACTTTATCAGGAATTGATCAACATTTCTCTCTGCTCGTGTGGCTTTTCATGGAATTGATTTCAGAGTTTGGACAAGATCGCATGGAGTAAAGCTCTCATTGAAAACTTGTTTTAACATATAGTTTTTGGATCACAAGCATTAAATTTTGAATCTTGGATCTCAAGTTTTAGACTTTGGATCTTGGATTTTTTACTTTGGATTTTGAATTAGATTTCACATACAAGTCTCAAATGATAAATCTTGAATTATGGATTTTGTATTTTGGACCCTAGATTTTGGAACTTAGATTTTAGATCCTCAATCTTAGATTGGATTTCAAAGCAAATAAGTATTTGAATCTATCCTCTTAAAATTTGGATCTTAAAAGATCAGATCATGAATACAAAATCAAATTAAATGGATCTTTATCCTTAGATTTTGGATCTTGAGTCTCAATCAAATGAAATGATATTTTGACTTCTACAACATCTCCTATTTCAAATTTAGGACAAGAATTATATAAAACTTCTCAAATCATGATTATAAGTCTTGGATTCAGATCTGGCTTTCTCCTAATTTGCCCATGTCCTACATCATGTCTTAGTAGAGGCTAGGCGCCAGGTTTTACATGACTTAGTTTTTGCATGCATCATATTCCATTTAGAACTTTGATTTGCATTGATCTATGATGACCCGTACGTGAATAGACATCAAGATTTAATTCATGTTCATAAGTCCATTTTTGAGGTCTATTTAGATTTCAAAACATCCATGATTTTAGTCCTAGTAAAGACCAGACTCCAGGTCTACGTGGCTTGGTTTTTGCATGCATCATATTCGATTTAAGACATCAATTTTCATTGATGTACGATGATTCAGACATGAACAAACATCAAGATTTAATTCTTCCTGTTCATAAGTCTATTTGTGGGTTATATTTAGATTTCAAAGCATGCATGATTTTAAAACTAGGGCATATTTGCTTTACATATGTTTTGGAAAACATTTAGACTTAGGAATAGAAACATTTAGTCTGGCCATTGATATGATTATCCTTGGTAAAAGTGCCATGAATGGTCAAACCTCATGCAAACAGTACAA
Source organism: Nymphaea colorata (assembly GCF_008831285.2). Classification (NCBI taxonomy): domain Eukaryota; kingdom Viridiplantae; phylum Streptophyta; class Magnoliopsida; order Nymphaeales; family Nymphaeaceae; genus Nymphaea; species Nymphaea colorata. Next base: position 13,098,438 of record NC_045143.1, read on the forward strand.
GTCTAGTCTCTTAAAATCTCGCACAAGGAACCAAGGTGAATACAAGTAATGATATCCCATTTATTAATTTTACATGTAACACAACCACACCATTCCCTCATGTGCCTCCTCAGGGTTTATCAATCCTACTTGCCATCTAGTTCCTGTATTGCCACGTCATCTGCTCAATAACCAAAATCTGAATGCTTTCAACCACTAGTGACCACGACCGCACTTGCAGCAACACCCCTCCCCACTTCTCGGAGGAAGATGACCCTCTACTTCTTGATAGGTACCAATCCAAGGGCCTTGGAGCCTCTAGCGAGATCACTGTGATCAATTAATGCCCTGTATGCCTTCCCAAAACCCTTCCCAAAAAACTGAGGCCCAAACCGTAAGCCCTCTCTCAAAAGAACCATCTCTCCTCCAATCTAATGCCATCCTTCATGAAGTATGATACTTGAAATGATTCTTTCATGTGCTTAATACTATTTGAAAAGATGTATTTTAATGCATAGTCAAGATGCCTGTAGAGGGCATTGATGGAAAACCTCATGAAGCTTTACTCATCCACCAGGATAAAACCAAAGATTTCAATTGGGTTCATGCATACAATAAATGCAGCCAAACTTCTTACAAAATGAGTTAAGCTAGTTAGGTTTGCTATGTAGGAACTTTTGCATTTAGTCTGCTTTTTTGCATTGTATTAGTTTTTACTTTTTTTTCTTGCTTAAGTGATGTTTAAGCATGGGGAAGTTTGATGATGCATAAATTGCATCTTCTTGTTAACTTATTTTGCATGTATTAAGACTCATAAATACATACGATGATATGGACTGACTAAAGTATCTGGCCAAAACGAGTTCAAATAGGAGGATTACAACAATTTTGGTGCTTTGAGTGATATTGTGGGGTGAAGTACATAAAATTTGCATCCATCTAGCCTAAATAGGTCAAATATTAGACCCAAAATAAAGATCAAATGCTCAAAACGTGGTTCTAAAAGAGAAGAAAACTTCTGAAAACACCCTTGAGAGGATGGCCAGATATTTTCTCTAGACTTTAATGAAATAACAGATTAAGAAGAAGCTCCAATTGAGGCTGCCCTCAGCAGCAACCTCTGAGTTCCTTTTTCTTCCTTATCCAAGCATTACAATAGTTGGATTCACATTATCGTGGATTCTTCAGTGAAAGCAAGATTGTCATCAATGTGAATCATTCCCTATATTTTCTCTCTTGTATTCTATCATTCTTGTGCTTTTCTATCACTTTATTTGCTACTATCATAAGTTCTAGAAATATGGATGGCTCCGTGGGTGAAATAGGATAGGATTCCCATCAGCCCTTTCATGTTGTGATAGTAGGATTCATATGGTTGATGCTTCACCCCTTCCTCTCCATCATTCGCCATTCACTATGCTAAAAACTCATGTTGCCAACAGAAGTCATGCCATTAGGGGAGAGGTTGGGAGCTGTCAATTGTGAACAACAATGGCTCTAGCCATAGTCGATGATGGACGGAGAAAGGCAGTACAATGAGGTGGATCATTGAATATTTGGAATGCAATAATAATTTCATATCATCAATGAAGAGGGAAGAAGAGTGCTAATCATGAACCTAGACAACAAATCACAAAATTAATTGCATTGTGGAAGGGGAAATAGTGCATGGGGTTTTTAGTTGCTGCCTTCTTCCATTTTCCCAAACGCATCATATGTCCCTTTGAGGAGGAGGAGCAACGATTTTTTGCTTGGAGATGATTTCTAGTATGTGTTTGTTCTTATATGTGTCATGATATTTCTCCTTTTCTAAGTAAAATTTCTCATGATCACTTTTATTCTTTTCTTTTTTTTTTCTTGTATGCTTAGTGTCGCATGCCAAATGTTTGTTGAAATGTCCCAAAGTCTAGACTTCTATTCAATTAGAACTTTTTATGTTCTTCAAGTATATTTATGATTGAATTCTTGAAAACTGATCGAGTTGCTTCTAACTATGTGCCCAACCATAACAAGGACATATATTGTGAACATCAAGTTTTGGAATTGAAGGTATCTATACATTCAAACACAAAGAACATGTGCCTTTTCTTTGTGTTACTAAATGACTGAAATTTGTAAGCAAGCACCAACAAGGTTTGCATATGAAATCATTGAAAAGATGAAATTTTTCTCTAGTTTTACAAAATGTTCCTTGTTATTTGTTGAACATATGTCAACCTAAACATTAGCTTTATTAGAGACCATTGTTTATCAATAGTTTTATGGGTAAATCCTAGTTATAGTAGCATTTCACTTTTTAGGGCCATTGCAACTAACATGTTCTACTCTAGTATTGCAGCTTACATGATAGCTACCTTACTCTTCAAGTTTCATAATTCAGTATATATGCTCATTGATTTGAGTTCTCAGACTATGTTTGCAATTTGAATAATTTAGCAGTTTATGCTCATGGTGTAAAAGATAAGGTTCTAATTGTAAGTCACAAGTTGTTTTCTTGAATAATTAGAAAGTTTCAATGTTCACTATTTTATTCTTTAATATAGATGTTCTTAAGCTTTTATTAATCAAAGGGAAATTGGATGTCCACTATTTGCTCTCTAATGTCATCTTTTGATCTTTCTTTTTTCTAATGTAAATCTCCTACTAGTTGATTGCATTTGGAGTACCAGTCCTTGTCGATGATAAAGTGGGAAGAAGACCATTTATTGATCATAGGTGTTACTGGAACTATAAGCCCTTTATTACTTGCACTTAGTGAATTGATATTCAGGAATGCAACTAGATAATAAATTTCATGTTTCACTACTAGTTGTTGCTAATTCTAATTGATTTGCTTGTTATTGCTACAGATCCTCACATTGTTTTTCTGTTTTCTTTTCTTCTTTCCTATGTGTTCTAATTTTGTTAGGTTTTGAATGTTTTCTTATTTAATTACAAACAGCAGTGCCTTATTAAGATACAACATTCTTTGCAATAGTGCCTATCTGATTAAAGTAGTTAGCACATTACTATGTACATAATGTTCTCATGTTCTTCATCTATGATGTTGGTGCTTATGGTATGGTCTACCACCTTGATTCTAGTATATAAGGTATTCTAGATAGATTTAGATCTTCTAAAAGAGTTATGTGTTCTATAGTTGTTTCTTTCGGTCATTTCTCATTTGAAACATGTAGATTTTAATTGTTTGATGTTGTGTACACGTGCTTGCTTTGGTGCTCATCAATTCTTGGACTTGCTTGAACTGTTCTTTATAAAAACCTCTTCATTTTCTTATTTACATAAGCTATTTATTTGTATCTTATTTTTTATGTTTCAAATTATATTTTAAATCATATGCAAGTAATGTCATGACATATGGCAATCTAACACTGCAACACTCTAATGCACATTGCTAATCCTTGTAGAAATGTTAGCACATGGTATTCTAGTGACAATGAAAGTAAAACATGGCATTTTAATGGTAATGATAGGTAATTTCATGTCATATGGTAGGTAATGCCATAACACATGTTTCACTAGATTTTACATATTAATCAACTTTTATTTTCATGTGCCTTGTTGGAGTTACGAGATCGATGTGGGACTCAAATTATGGTAAGCTATGAGCTTGGAATAGATGTACAAAATTATGTTTATGCATTATGTGATGATCAATTGTGTATATTATTTATGAAATGAAATAATAAGTATTTTCTTACTTAATGCATGGCCTCTCTCTCTCTTTCTATATATATATATATACATACATACATACATATATACATAGACACACACATACACCTCTATCTAAAATTCCCAATGGTTTTAGCATAAAATATCTGACTGTTCAAATCATGGTATAACTGATAGCATATCCCAACAATAGAGCTATCTGGAAGTCATCTTTATCCAATGGTTAAAATCATGAAGACAAATTTTTTTCATCCCAATTTTTAGACACATTATAAATAGCACAGTAATTTCCTAATGATAATTAACATTGGAAATCTTGTATTAATGAAATCTTTCCTGACAGCTAGGTAGCAGTGGACAAATTTTTTGACGATGGTTCAACATAATTTTAACCAACAGCTAAGGCTATTGGCAAAAAACATAATGCTTGTAATGATTCTAGAACCTTTCTAGAGCTCTCATAGAACCATCCCATGTGAAGGATAATACTGTCTTTATTTAGGGCCAGCTAGGAGCATAGTTGTGTTTTTCTATTCATCTTGGGGTTTTGCCAGCCAAGGATAGCAATTGGTGGAGTGATACTTTCATTTGATTCATAATAGTTCTTGATATCGGTTATTTTTTGTTCTTGCAGCATGCAAGAATATTAGGGGCATGATTTAGCTTGCATAACTATTTTGAATGTTGGGAGTTGGTTTCATGGCTGTCGGTTGATTCCAGGGTTTACCACTTGTTGGAGATCATGTTGTTATTTATTTGATTCTTGTCAGAAATTGTATGTACCATTGCTGTTCACCAGAGGTTTAGGATGTGTTATAAAGTGTATCATGTATGGTTTTCATGAACTGACATCTTATTTAGTGCATCTTTGGGTTGCTGATGCATTTCATGCTTAGTGATAGCATTTTAGGGTTCAATTCATTCATTAGGTTCATTTTGGCCATTTCTCATCAGAATCCGGAATTACCACTATGGTTTATGGCCATGGAACTTGCCTACCATTTGTAGAGTTAGAATTGCAAGAAAAAATTAAGGGTAAGTTAGGAAAATGAATTAGGAAATTTCCAGAACATAACTAGTGTTTTTGGTTATTGCCTTGAAGTCAAGTTGTAATTATTTGGCAAGTTGTCCACTTAGGAAGGCAAAGCTAGTCAAGGAAATTTTGGGAATTCTTCTAAAATTGGTGATTAGTCTAGTAAACTCCACGTGCAGACTGAAACATAATGCATTTGGTTAAAGGATTGGTGAGTCCAATAGAAAGTCTAGGTTCAAAGTATTTCACATTTGGTAAGTCAATAGCTGGTTAATCTTTGGTTTTGGTAAGTCCAGCCTAGGTAGGACGACTTTGACATGGAGAATTTATCTAGAAGTTCCTCTCATTCTGGTGTCAACCAAAATGGAACCCACTTGAGGCTGGGACTAAGGAATTGCTTGAGGAAATTGAGTCAAGTTGCTAAAAAATTGATCATAGAAAGTGAAGAGTCTATTGCTAGCTTTGGATAGAGGCCAAATGCATAGTTGGGTTGAACAAAAATTTTGAAAGTAAGGTGTATCAAACCTGTAATGTTTTTCATCTTAGCAGGTCTGGTTGGATCGGGTAAAGACCTGGACACGAAGTCCATCGCGTGAAGAGGAGCCCGACACCCGCTCTCCGCCTTCGTCTCCCTATCGCTGGTTCGTGCATGATGCAAAGAAGCAGGAGGTGGAAGGAGTTTCAGCGGTGACTGAGGTGAACAGTGGTGGCAGCACTCAGATGAGCCCTCTCAATCTCTCCTTGTCTCTTCTATCTTCTCTTTCTTCCTCGCCCTCTATGTGTATCTGTCCATCCTCCTCTTGTTGTTCTTTGTCGTCTCCCTTTCTGTCCTCTCTCCCGCAAGCTCTCAGCCCTCATTAGTTTCTGTCACATTCTCTCTGCTCATTCCCCTCTCTCCCGCAGTCTCTCTCTACCGCCAGCCTCTCTCACTCGCAGCGTCTCTCACTCTCACCATCACTCTTGTGCATAATTTCGCTACATTCTCCCCCAGCCGAGTACTCTCTCTGCATTCTCCCTCTCACTTGTCTCTTTTTTCCTATGCCTGATTGCTGTCTCTCCCTAACCCATGTGTGTGTCAAAATCAGCTGAACCAGCTCCGTCACAACTGTATGCCCTCTTCTAATGACAGACCTATCTCTTGATGTCTCTTTCGCTCATTTCTCACTCTAATTATCTGTTGTTGGTTGGATTGCAGCTTGGGGAACACGTTTTTCCCCTCACAACAATGGATTGAAAGCATTGGAGGTGACGGCAACAAACAATCTTTGGCGTTGGTGCTTAGTCGAATGGTTGGTGTGGTTGTCAGGAGCACTACAGAAGTTAGGACTCTAAGACTGGGGTGAGCGAGGCCTAATTGAGCCTAAATTGTCTAATGTTTTCTGTTAGTGCGTGTATAATTATATTTGAGATGCTAGATTCAAGATTGGATGATTTGGAAGGTACGTTCGAGACTTTGCTATTTTAGGGAAGGTTTGGGACTATTTTGAGGGACGAAGATCTATGTATATAATTATCTTTTTAGCATGATGAGGCTATTGTAGTGGTTAGAGAGCATGGTAGAGATTTTGATGATGTTGAGAAGGTTTAGAACCGTTTTAGTGAACTCGTAATGTATGCTATTGTTGATGTGTATATTGCATTGCTTGTTGGAAAAGAGTAGTTAGTTGAGAAGCGTAATTGTTGGGAAGACGCCTCAACTAGGAAAACGAGTGAAAAACGTATTGGTGATAGGTTGAATCGGAAGCTCGGATTTTAAATCGTTCAGTCACAACCTCAAAAAGTTCAGAAGAAACCTATTGGAGACGTTATGGGCCGGTACTACTTGTCGGCACCATCTTGAGGCGATGATACTTGTTTAGATTTTTAAAGCGAAACGAGTAGAAAACTTATAGCTTTTATTATTTTTGCAGGTGCACTGGGCAATTGAGTAGACCTTGAGTGACAAGATTCGAAGCTCAAGGCAGTTTTGGCGACGCGCGATAGGTATGGTGGTATTCTAGGCAAATCCTTGCCTGGGGCCAAAGTTAGAATGCATCCTTTTTCAAGATCATTGGATCCTATGATTGTGTTGTGTTGAATGAATGTATGTGTGATTGAATGATTATGAGATGGGTTTTGGTTTTAAACTTTCTATGCAATTACATGTGTATACTAGCAATTATACTGCTTTGGGCATATTAGATGGGGTATCGAGTCGAGTACCCCATCGACCCCGATTGTGCATTAGAAAGCATTCTAGAATGATAATTGTGTAAGACAGCTATGAGCCAATCACGGATCGAGACTACTCTCTGTGGTTTGGCTAAGTTTTGTAAGATGTGATTGATATGTTGATTGATGTGAATATTGCAATATTTTTCATGTGCATTGATGTGTGAGCATGATGCAATTGAATGAATTTGAAGGGTAAATGTACCATAAAGTTATGACGGTCAGCTAAGAGTATTGATTGTGTATAGCCCTCGTAGGGAGGTGTCTTGAGGTATGGGTGCACTCATAAAGTGAACCAACCTCGTGTGCTAGCCGGTCATTTTGTGAAAGTGTTTCAATAATGATAAGTTAATAAAGAATAATGGATAAGAGGCCAGTGGGTTATGGCAATGTGTTTGGAAGATGTCCTGCCCTCGCCAATGGTCTCGTTTTCTTGGAGTGCTAGTGATGTAAGGCCCTAGGATATCATTGTGTGATGTGCTTGGAGCATTGGGCTACTGTCTTCCCAACCTGGGTGTGTTAGAGAAGGCTGAACAACTCTTTGAAATTTACATATCCATGGATGATTGCTCTACCACTGCAGCATAAATGGGTTCGTATCATTTCGGGCCACCACAAGGTTGGTTTCCTGACTATAGGTTGCCCATGGTGGCATGCCTATGTTTGCACTCATAGAAACTATCAATTCACTAAAGCAAATATAAATGAAATAATTGTAAATGAAACGAATATGAATAGTGAATATGCATGAAGTGAATGTGACAATTGAGTGTGTTAATTGTGGTCATTGAGTGGTCCTACATGTTTTGGAACATATGAAAGGCTGCTATGACAAGTTATGTGACTTCAGGCTATTATCATGATGTGATAGTGTTTATGTTTTGCATATATGTTACATCTCAAATTTGAGCCCTTATCTTAGAGGGTTAGGTATTGATCTGGTTTGTTGTTATACTAAGAAAGCTAAACCTTCTGTTGTTTACTTTTTTAGGTTTTCGAGGACCCGAGGCAGTAGGTTGATTAGATTTCTCAACTCACATCCTATTGAGGAAATTTTTGGGTCTATTTTAGTGTCGGTGCATCATCTTTTGGGTCTCATTGATGTTTTTGTTTTCATTAGCATCAATATTGTTGCTTTGGGGTATTTTGTCATATGTATCATTAGCAAATATGAAGTGATTTTGTATGAACTGAATTTACTATATAATGAAATGTTCGTCCCATTGTCTTTTGACGTGCATAGCTCCCTTTGAATCATTTTGTCATCGCACATTGATGTTTTATGTTAAAAAAAAATCACTTTGGGGTAAAATGGTTGGGTTGTGACAGCATTGGTATCAGAGCTATGGAAAAACCACTCTATGGATGTGAGCTAAAGTCTATCTGTGAAGACGTGTTACCCAGTATGCACTACTTGATTGAACTTTTATTGTAGTTTTGATTTTACTGTGATATATACGTATATAATGTGATTGATGTTTTGAGATATTGTGGTAATGCACCTTTGTGATTGGACTTGAAAGGCTTGTCATAGACTTTGCATTAAGAATAAGGGTTCTTGCTTGTACATATGGAGTATCAATGTATGGGTAAGAAGCGAGGTGGGCCGGCTACAAAAGCACAAAGAGAACCAAGTTTGGCCCATTCAGATGTGCATACCCCATTGGATGATAGTATATCAGGGCAACCGTTCACCCAGACTAGTGTGGTTGTCCAAACCCCACCAATGCAGACCCCACCCATGGATCAATAGACTATATTGTTACTTTGCAAACGTTGACCTCTCTAGTATGGTCGATAGTCAGTAATCAAAGGAACCATGCATCTCCTATAGGAGACACCACTGCACCACCTAAGGAGAATGCAACTTTGGTGCTATTTAAGTAGTTCATGTCGTTGTAGCCACCTATCTTTACTGGAGATGGCTGCTCAGACACGGCAGAGGAATGGATTGAAGAAGTAGAGCACATCTTTGAGCTTCTCAAGATGCTAGAAGAAGATAAAGTAAACTATGGCTCGTATTTGTTGAAAGGTGATACCAAATGGTTTTGGCAATCGACCCATGAGATTCGGTTCCCAGACCAGCAATCAATCTCATGGAAGCAGCTTAGAGATTCGTTCTTCAACACTTATTTCTCAGTGCATACCAGAAACAAAAAGATGCAAGAATTCCTTGAGTTGCAACAAAACCATATGAGCTTCAAGGAGTATATTACAAAGTATAGACACTTAGAGGTGTATTGCCCGCATCTCTACACCATTAATGAGGTCAGAACAAACAAATTTGTGCATAGATTGCATGACAGACTGCAAAGCAGGGTGATGTTCAACTGGCCTCGTGATTTGGACGAGACAGTCACCATGGCTAGGCACATGGAGGAGGATTAGGCAACGACACAGAGGGACCATCACAAGAAGACAAGCCAGCACACACATGATGGGCGGATGCAGGCCAAGCACCACAACTTTGTAAGCAGGGCAAAACTTTATGGGATGCATGATGATAGAGCATTCAAGCGAAATAGACCTACCCACAGTGACACCACACAGGGGGCAACGACTACTTTGACTCTACCGATGTGCCCTACTTGCTGACGTGTGCACCCCAGGAAGCCGTGTTATTGGGAGATCGGAGTGTGTTTACACTATGGAAGGATGAGACACTTCATCAAGGATTGCCTCACAATGCAAGGAAAAGAGTTGAAGAAGCCTGAGGCTAGTCCTTCTAGTGCACAAAAGACGATCAGATGTGTCTATGCGGCTACCATGGAGGAACTACACAATCTAATTGAAGGTACATTACTTGTTTGTTCTCACATTCCTAAAGTGTTGTTTGATGTAGGGGCGACTCATTCTTTCATATCTAGTCAATTTGCTACTTCACTACAAGCGTTGGATATGATGATACCATATGTCTTGAAAGTGGTCACTCAAGATTCCAGTATCTACCTGATGTTGATGTAGAGATCCATCAACATCATTTGCCTGTGCAGTTGGTGATCATAAGTCATAGTGGGTTCAATGTTATTATGAGCATAGATTGGCTATATATGCATTATGCCAATGTAGATTGTAAAAAGAAGCAAATACGATTGCTGACTCATGAGATGTAGCCAATGGAATTCTAAGCTTGAAAAGTCAGTCAAACTGGTGGTAAGATAATGGTGTATGCACTAAAGGCTAAACAGTTGTTAGAGAAGGGGAGTGTTACATTCTTTGTCAACCTGTTGACTAGTGAGACTGAGCCGGTGAAGTTAGAGGATGTTGCCATTGTAAGTGATGTGTTTCTTAAAGAGTTATCGAGTTTACCTTCAACACGAGAAGTGGAATTCAAGATAGAGTTGTTACCTGGGATAGCTCTTATTTCTAAGGCACCATATTGTATTGCACTAGTAGAGTTAGAAAATTTGAAGAAGAAATTACAAGAGCTCTTAGATAAGGGATTCATTTGACCCATTGTGTCACCTTGAAGAGCACTCATGTTGTTTGTTAAGAAAGGATGGAACAATGCCCTTGTGTATAGATTACCTCATGTTGAATCAAGTCACTATCAAGAGAAAGTATCCGCTTTCTAGAATTAAAGACTTATTTGATCAATTCAAGAATGCAAAGGTATTCTCCAAGATTTATATGGGGACAAGTTATCATCAACTTTTGATATGGGAGGAAGATATTGCTAGGACTACCTTTCGAACTAGGTATGGGCACTATGAATTCAAGGTCATGTCTTTTTGGTTGACCAATGCTCTTGCAGCATTTATAGACCTCATGAATAGGGTTTTCCAAGATTACTTGGATCTATTTGTTATTCTTTTTGTTATTTTGGTGTACTCAGATAGTGAGGCAGAACATATAGATCATTTAAGAAGTGTGTTGGGCAATTTGCATAATCATAAGTTATATGTCAAGTACTCGAAATGTGAATTTTGGTTAGAGAAAGTCAACTTTGTTGGTCATGTGATCTTGAAAGATGGAGTTTCTATAGATCCAGTTAAGGTGTCGACAGTACAGGACTGGAGGATGCCACACATCATAACTAAAGTTAGAAGCTTTTTGGGATTGGCAAAGTAGCATCACAGGTTTATATAAGACTTTTTGAAAATAGTTACACACATGGCTAAGCTATTAAGAAAAAGAGTAAAGTTTGTTTTGAATAGAGAGTGCAAAAAAAATTTCCAAACTCTGAAGGACAAGCTTACCACTGCACCTATTTTGATGCTTACATCGGGTAATTCTATATTTGTAGTGTACACCAATGCATCGAGAATTGACTATGGTTGTGTATTAATGGAACATGGTTATGTATTGGCTTATGTGTCTAGATAGTTGAAGATACATGAGAAACATTATCTCACTCATGATTTGGAATTGGGAGCGGTAGTATTTGCACTGAAGATATAGAGACACTATCTCTATGGGGTAGTGTTTGAGGTGTTTGCAGATAACAGGGCATTGAAATACATATTCTCCCAAAATGATCTCAATCTGAGGCAAAGAAGATAGATTGAGTACTTAAAAAATTATAATTTCAAAATATCATATCATTCAGAAAAAACGAATGTGGTGGCTAATGCTTTGAGCAGACATGCTAAGGCAACGATATGCAGTATGATTAATCACTCTTGAACATTGTTCCAAGATGTGATAGCATGGCAGTCTCACCTATGTGACGAGAAGAAAGCAACAACGACTACCTTGATACGATATCCTTTGTTGGAGGAGCTTATAATGAAGCAAACGAATGATCTTGATTTTTTTTAAAAAATAGAAGAAAGTAAGAATACAGATTCTCCTTGGTATCAAGATAAAGACAGTTCATTGTGGCTTCAACAAAGATTATGGGTCCCTGGCGATGAAGGAGTGAAGTGTCAATTGCTTGATGAAGCTCGTAAATCCAAATTTTCCATACACCCTAGCAGTGCAAAGATGTTCCAGGATATGAAACAAAATCATTGGTGGTTTGGAATGAAGCATGAAATTGTAGAATATGTAGCAAAATGCTTAGTTTGTCAGTGGGTGAAAGTATAACATCAACGGTTAGGAGGCTTGTTGCAGAGAATAAGTATTCCAGTGTGGAAATGAAAGAACATTATGATAGATTTTGTGGTTGGTTTGCCACACACCAGGAGACAACATGATGCCATATGGGTGATTCTTGATCGACTTAAGAAGTCTGCTCATTTTCTACCAATCAAAATCAATCAGTCATTGAAAAGTCATATATATTGACGAGATAGTGAGATTGTAGGAAGTGCCAAAGTCAATTATTACAGATCGAGATCCACGTTTTACCTCTAGGTTTTGGGGCCAATTGCAAAAGACATTGACTACCAAACTTAAGCTGAGCACATCGTTCCATCCTCAAATAGATGGGCAATCTGAGAGGATCATTCAGACCTTAGATATGTTATGTGCTTGTGTTTTAGTCTGCAAAGGAGAATGAGATAAATATGTCAAATTGGCAGAGTTTGCATATAATAACAATTACCACTCTAGTATCGGAATGATACCTTTTGAGGCCTTGTATGGAAGGCCATGCAGATCACCAACTTGTTGGATCGAATTGAGTGATGACAAGATTGAAAACCCTTTGGTATTACAGCATTACATTGACCAAGTATAATTGATAATGAAAAGGTCATTGACAGCTCAAAGTAGACAGAAGAGTTAACATAGAGAATTGACTTTTGAGGTTGCTCATCATGTGTTCTTGAAAATTTCACCTACTAAAGGCATTTTTCCATTTGGTATTGAAGGAAAATTGAGCCTGAAGTTCATTGGACTTTTTGAGATACAGATTGACACTATCACCTAATTTGAGTCATATTCATGACATTTTTCATGTTTTCATGCTTCAAAAGTATGTTTCAGATCTTACACATGTGATTGACTTTTAAGGTATTCAGGTGCAATATGACTTGACAATGAAAGAAAAGCCTATTAGAATTGTGGATCAAAAAGAGCAAGTACTTCGCACTAAAAGAATTCCTCTAGTAAAAGTGGAATAGCAACACCATGGGTTGAAGGAGAGTGCCTGGAAACTCGAGGATGATATGTAAAAGAAGTATTTGCACCTATTCTCATAGTGAGGTATGATTTAACTTTTGAGGACAAAATTTTATTTAAGAAGGGTAGGATGTAACAACTTTCATCTTAGCAGGTCAGGTTGGATCGGGTCCAGACCCAAAGTCCATGGCATGACGAGGAGCCCGACGCCCTCCCTCCGCCTTTGTTTCCCTCTCGCTGGTTCATGCACGATGCAATGAAGCAAGAGGTGGAAGGAGTTGCAGCGGTGGCTAAGTTGAACGGCAGTGGCGACGGCGGTGCTCAGGTGAGCCCTCTCGATCTCTCCCTGCCTCTTCTATCTTCTCCTTCTTCCTCGCACTCTACATGTCTCTGTCCATCCCCCTCTTGTTGTTCTTTGTAGTCTCCCTTTTTGTCCAAGTTCTCTCCCTTCGATCCCTCTCTCCCCCACAAGCTCTCAGCCCTCGTTAGTTTCTTTCACATTCTCTCTGCTCATTCCCCTCTCTCCCACACTCTCTCACTCTACTGCCAGCCTCTCTCCCTCACAGCGTCTCTCACTCTCACCATAACTCTTGTGCATCTCGCTTCATTCTCCCCCAACCAAGCACTATCTCTGCATTCCCCCTCTCACCTCTCTCTTTTTTCCATGCCTGATTGTTGTCTCTCTCTAACTTGTGCGTGTGTGAAAATCAGCCAAACTATCTCCCGATTGGATGCCTTCTTCTAATAGTAGACCTATCTCTTGATGTCTCTTTTGCTTATTCTCACTCTAATTGTCTGTTGTTGGTTGGATTGCAGCTTGGAGAACATGTCTTTCCCCTCATAACAATGAAGTGAAAGCGTTCAAGGCGACGACAGCAAATAATCTTTGGCATTAGTGCTTAGTCGAGCGGTTGGTGTGGCTGCCAGGAGCACTACAGCATTTAGCACTCTAAGAGTGGGCTGAGTAAGGCCTAATCGAGCCTAAATTGTCTAATGTTTTCTGTTAGTGCATGTATAATTATTATTTGAGCATGCTGGATTCAAGATTGGATGATTTGGAATGCATGTTCAAGACTTTACTATTTTGGAGAAGCTCTAGGACTCTTTTGGATGGACGATGAACTATATACATAATCATTTTTTTAGCATGGTGAGGATAATAATTGAAGCGGTTAGAGAGCATGGTAGAGATTTTGATGACGTTGGGAAGGTTTAGAACCTTTTTAGCGAACTTGTGACGTATGTTATTATTGATGTGCATATTGTGTTACTGAAAAAGAGTATGTTAGTTGAGAAGCGTAATTGTTGGGAAGTCGCCTCAAATAGGAAAACAAGTGAGAAACATATCGGTGAAAGGTTGAATCAAAAGCTTGGAGTTTAAATCGTTTGGTCACAATCTCAAAGAGTTGCGAAGAAACCTATTGGAGGCATTATGGGCTAATACTACTTGTCGGCACCCTCTTGAGGTGATGACTTACACTTCAATGATCCTATTTCGTGCTTGTTTAGATTTTTAAAGCAAAACGAGTAAAAAACTTATCGCTTGATTATTTTTGCAAGTACACTAGGCACGTCGAGTAGACCTTGAGAGACAAGATTTGAAGCTCGAGCTGCTTTTGGTAATTTTGGCAACACATGGCAGGTATGGCAGCATTCCAGCAAATTCCTGCCTGGGGCCAAAGTTCGAATGCATGCTTTTTCAAGGTCATTGGTTCTTATGATTGTGTTGTGCTGAATGAATGCATGTGTGTGATTGAATAATTATGAGATGAGTTTTGTTTTAAAAATTTCAACACAATTATATGTGCACGCTAGCAATTATGCTGCTTAAGGCATATTAAATTGGGTATCGAGTCGAGTACCTCCTCAACCCTAATTGTCTATTAGAAAGCATCCTAAAATAATAATGGCATAGGACAGCTACGAGCCAATCACGGATCAAGACTACTCTCTGTAGTTTGGTTAAGTTTTGTAATATGTGATTGATATGTTGATTGATTTGAATATTGCAATATTTTTCATGTGCATTGCCGTGGGCATGATGCAATTGAATGAATTTGAATGGTAAATGTACCCATAAAGTTATGACGGTAAGCTAAGAGTATTGATTATGTGTAGCCCTCATAGGGAGGTGTCTTGAGGTATGGGTGCACTCATGAAGTGAACCAACCTCGTGTGCTAACCGGTCATTTGTGAAAGTGTTTCATAATGATAAGTTAATAAAGAATAATGGATGGAAGGCTACTGGGTTATGGCAATGTGTTTGTGAGACGTCTCGCCCTCGCCACTGATCTCACCAGGTGCAAGACCCTAGTATATCGTTGTGTGATGTGCTTGGAGCGTTGGGCTACCGCCTTCCCAACCTGGGTGTCCTAGGGAAGGCTGAGCAACTCTCCTTGAAATTCACACATCCATGAAAGATTGTTGTACTGCTGCAGTTGAACAAATCCGTATCGTTTCGGACCACCATGGGGGTTGTCTTCTGACTGTAGGTCACCTGTGGTGTGCACGCACTTGTGTTTGCACTCACAGGAGCTGTCAATTCACTAAAGAAAATGTAAATGAAATGATTGTAAATTAAATGAATGTGAATGAAGTGAATATGCATGAAGTGAATGTGACAATCGAGTGTGTTAATTGTGGTTATTGAGTGGTCTCTATACGTTGTGGAATAAGTGAAGGGCTGCCATGGCAAGTTATGACTTCAGGCTACTATCGTGATGTTATAGTGTTTACATTTTGCGTATATATTACATCTCATATTTGAGCCCTTACCTTAGAGGGCTAGGGATTTATCTAGTTTGTTGTCATACTGTGAAAGCTAAGCTTTCTGTTGTTTACTTTTTCAGGTTTTGGCAGTGAGACAGTAGGTTGATCAAATTTCTCAACTCACATTCTATTGGAGAGATTTTGGGTCTATTGTAGTGCTGGCTCGTCGTCTTTTGGGTCTCATTGATGTCTTTTTTTTTCGTTAGACATCAATACTATTGTTTTGGGACATTTTTTCATGTATATCATTGGGAAATATGAAGTGATTTTGTATGAACTGAATTTACTATATAATGAAATGTTTCCTCCATTGTCTTTTGATGTGCATAGCTTCCTTTCGTTAGACACCTCGACGTTTTATGTTTTTAACAAAAAAAAAATTACTTGGGGGTAAAAAGGTTGGGGTGTGACAAAACATGTTTAAGAACTTGGATAATTTTGGCTGGAATTTAACAAGAATAAAATTAGAAAAGTAGCTAAAAAGAAATCAACAAGCTACCCTAGAAAGAACTTGCTTAGTTTAAGAAGAAAGAAGTCAACTAACCAATTGGGAAGGTGCCTTCCAAGTTGGTCCTATTTGGCCTATTTTCCAAGGGTGCACCAGCTAGGTGGGTTCCCTTGGTCTTTTTTTTGATGGTTTAGTTTAATTAGTAATTGGATAATAGTATATAAAAACTACTAATTAACTAACTTAATGAAAACAAATTAGGATAAGGAACGAGGAATCTTGGTAGGGTGGGTCCACTTAGATGATGTGTCCACTTTTTGGCATCCTATCTAGAACTCACACACTTTTAGAGGGGAACACTTTTAGAATTCTGGTTTTCAACTAAACAGTCTAAGGAAAGAAACTTCAATATTTTACAATCAATTTTTTGAGAATTTTGTGTCAGATTTCAATTACTTGATTTTGATTAAGTTACTTGTCATGTTATTGCAATGCCTATTTTTAGGCATTTTCAAGATCAAAAACCCCCATCCAGCATTAAGGTGTCTATCCAAGATTGACATTTCTAAGCCTACAGTGAAGCAGTTTGCTTGATTATTCGTGAATATATTAGTTAGGGATGCATTTTCCTTGATGAGCTTAAACGAGACTGCTTATTAATGCTAGGATTTGTTACATTTCTAACTTAATTACAATAGCAAATGATATGTACATAGTCATTTTGTATAACGTTGAAGGTATTGAAGGGGGAGGACTACATGGCAAAGACTCTTGAAGACAAATTGTGTACATGTGAATCATGCACTAGAAGATTTCCAACCATGAGCTACAATTTGCTTTAGTTTCTTGTTCTTGTTTCTTTTGAATTAAAATTATAACTTGTTTGGGTAATGTAATTTTCTTTTTTTTTTTAATTATAAATGAAGTAAGGTACTATCGAACTGAGCATGGGCTCATACTCAACTCTTCTCAATTCTTTGTGGGGACTGGGTACTCTTATTTGGTGTGTAGTTTTTGTATCCAGCTTTTTCCTTCTAAAAACATACCAATTTGCTAAATATTTGATTTAACATTTTTTGCAGTCTACCCTTTTTATGTCAAGATCTATTGTATAGTGGTGAATCAACTGTTATTTGCTAAGATTGCTAATCATGTCATTGCAGTACTATTTCAATTAATTACTATAGTATTGGAAAGACCTATAAATATGTCAAGTCATGTTTGTAATAACTTCATGTTCTGGTACAACCCTACTAAGGATAGGACCCTCCCACTTTTATTAGAGAAGATCGGAAAACTTACTGTAAACTATAAAAGCTCCCCACGGACCATAAAACCTATATGGGATAAAAATGAGGCCACTAAACAAGAGTGTCTTCCAAATAGGAAATTCCTAGAGGAGGGAATTTATTTAAAGCATAGATACTACTATAGTGCTTGGATTGCAATTCAAAAATAATATTTTATTTCTCGTGGTTAATAAAATAGGAAAACCAACTTAAACATTCCACCTAGTTGAAAGTAAACCTTCTACTTTTTCTCCATCTCATTTACTTGAAAATAAAAGATAAGCCTTTGTGCAACATAGAGAGCATTTGAAGGAGTTCCTCAATGAATGAGGCCTCATTTCAAATGCCTTCCATATGGAAGCAGTATAAGACCGGCTTTAAAAAGTTGCCTTTATTACTAGGCACAACAAAAGTTATTTTGTGAAACCTTTTAGAAGTAAGGGAGCAACTAAACTTGAGGATGCACTAGTTAACTCAAAATTGTGGTTATCGGGAGTGATCCTTGTTTTCCACCAAAGAGGAAATTTTCTTCCAATGGGTTGGAGCCCATGGTTTCGCCAAGGTGATCCCTCTCACATCCTACAAAATGTAGTGTGTCACTCTAGACACCAGTGTTGTCATCTACTTGTGCTGAATGGAGCTTTCTTCCTTCTAAATTATCCCCATCACCATAGGAATGAATACCACTTTATAGTTTGGACATTCAACCTCTTCAAACACACTAGACTTCCACTTTTCCATATCCACTTTAAAACTACCTTGGAAAGACTTTGTAGCATTTGAGCTCCTATGAACTTGCAAATGCTATTGGCTAGTTTAAAATGAATGAACATGTGATCAAATGTTTCTTCCTAAATGCAGCAACAACTGGCAAGCACATTCACTTTGTTGGTTGTATCTTTAAAACCCCTAGATAAACTAAGTGAAAGCTCAACAAGGAATCATTCTTCCATAAGGTTAATCACCATCTTCAAACTGTTTTTTTAATGTGAATAAACTTAAAAGTATCAGCCCCATCAAAAGAATGCACTCCTGCATTGCTCCATACTAACTTGTCCTCTTCATCCCTTAGATGAATAGATTGTATCACGAGTGCACAAGGTTGATGAGATGTTCACCAGCTCTGCTACAAACTTGAGATTTTTCCCAATGGATATTTCAACTGAACCATAATCTGCCCCTGAGAAGATAAAGGAGAGGATGCCCCAGTGCCATGGCTCATCCTAGAACTAGGCACGACTTTTGCTTCCCACTTGCCACTAGACCAAGTAGCTCACCTCCTCTCATCGCCAAAGTATTCCTCTCTAGGCCCAATAATGCTTGGGATTACTTTTAGAACACCAAAGGTTGAGGTGAATCATATGCTTACTTCTCATAAAAGTTTGCCCAAGTGCCTGAGGCTAACCAAGCCCAAGAAAGATCACATAAGCCTTATTTAGTACATCGAAGTTCCTCAGACCAATTTCAGCCCCCCATAGGAAAAGCATAATGTCTCCCAGCTTATAAGAAGCATGTAGTATGGATCTTCCAAGTCACCCCATCAAAAACCTGGCAAATTTTGCTTTGTCCTTTATCACTAAAAAAAGAATTTTGGAAGCCATGAACCAAAAATTAAATATATGGTAATTCATAGATTGAATTTTGCATATGCATCCTACATATGAAAAGAGATCGGTACATCTGTCTTTCAAGTGATTAGTGATTTTGTCTATTAACTTTTACCAAAACTTTGTGTTTAATTGGTCACAAAATAAAAGTAGACCAAGATATTTTATGGGTAAAAGACCACCTCACACTCAATAAGATGAAATTGCTCACTAAGAAATTGTAGTTGACCTTGAAAGGAACGATCATTGATAAAGCTTCAAACTCCTATAGGGCTTTTATGAGGTTACGAAAAATCCAATTTTTCATTGCTTTACAGACCATGATAATATCATCGGTATTAAAAAAGCATAAGATTGAGTATCAAACCCCACTGCTTAAAAGGTTCTTCAGATTATGAGCAAGCATTTTCATTATGATAGTCAAGAGAGGAGTCATTGGGTCACCCTTTTTGAGCTCTCTATTACATCAAAAGACATCTCCTTCAACCCAATTGACAACCATGGAAAAATAAGTTGTAGAGACACATGTCATAGCTCTTTCAAATCAAGATTGATGAAACTCCAAAACTTACATAGCTTTCCATTAACTTGATCATAAGCTTTGGATGAATCCACCTTAAATAACAAAGATGGTCCATTTTGGGTCTCTAGTCTTTTCACGAGCAGTAACATTTGGTACTGTACGTACCTTTGGAGAGAAATGTAGTTTGATCATGGCCAATAATTCTAACCAGGATATGATGCACGAGACTGACCATAATCTTGGTGATACATTTATGGATGTTGTTACAAAATATAATAGGCCTAAAATTAGTTGTGTTTACTGTCTCTTGAAATTTAAGGATGAGAACTATATGTAATATGTTAATCCAAAGAAATCCTTAGTAGCATTGCAAATATTTTTCCTTAAGATATTTCAAAATGATTTATAAAAATCAGTTCAAAACTCACCTGGGTCAGGTGCCTTGTCACTATACAAGCTAAAAACAACAATGAGTTTTCTTATTTGATAATATAGCAAGGAGCTTGGTGTTCTCGACTGTGGACACAAACCATCTATCCCATAGATGTAACAAAGAAGAATTCTCAATCAGAATTATGGAATTCTTCGAAGTAGACTTTGCACGACTTTTTTATTTGGGAAACATCCTCTCTTCTAATCCCAATTATATCAATCACAAATATTCTATTGCTTTGTTGTCAAATCTTGACATTGGAAAGAAAATAATTTAGAAATTATGCCACCTCATAGAGCCTTGACTACAAGTATCAAATAGCATCGAAAGAACCAACCTTCCTCCCTCTGAAAGGTTAAACAACTCTTCCTCATTGAGTTTCAAACAAGTCCTCTTATATTTCAGACTAGAATCTTCATCTTCATGGAGGAAAATTCCCTTCCAAATCCTATATAGAGAAGGTCTATTTGGCATCACCAATATCCATGTTTGAAGACTTCTTATTAGAATTTGCTTATCAGAATTTCCTCTAATAACAGTTTGATTCATATCCCTAACTACTCTCTCATCACTAATTGACCTATGGACATTGCCAGCCAAGTCCATATGAAACTCATCAATACATGTCATTTGGGTCTAGTGATCAACTAGTATAGTCTTGGGACTCCCACTTGCAATGCCCCACCCGAACTCCCCATAACTAGTGTCATGCTACTTATATTATAGCATTGCTGACAATGGTGAATGCTTTCCTTTGTTTTCACATGGCATTGCTCTTATATGGCCAAGTTTCCCTACTTCATGTAGCCCAACCATGTTTTGGGTAGAGACCTCCATACCCCTGGGTAATCGATATGACCTCCAAATTTTCATGTGTTCCTAAAGTTTATGATGAAGGGGCATGTTCTCTAGGCCCATCAGTAAGGTGAGACAGGGATACTTTGGTTCAAGGAAATCACAAGGTCCATGTGTTTTGAGCACTCCCCCAAGGTGGAGGGCCCAAACTCAATCAAAGAAGCAATTGATTAGGTACCCCTATCTTGTATTTGCATGGGTAGGATCAACTTCATTTTGTTTTCTCTAGTATGATCAGTTGAGAAAGGATTCCTTCTGCAGGTTGGCCAAGGGCCATGAGATCTTTCCACAATCAATATTACCAGCTCCATTGTAGTTGTCTCCTCTATATCATGATCCCCCAACACCTAGAAATATTTTTGGGGGATAATTTAGGTCCATTTTTCCATTGCTTCTTCTATGTACTAACCACTTAGACTTATTTCCAACACTCTACTAAAGTTGAAGACACATTTTATAAGTTTCTAGTTCTATTATACACTTGCCATCCTCCATCAAGTGCATATAGACATGGCATTTTGAACAAAATTGCACTTTTATATATGACTTCCTACGATAACACTGCTCCATCACCAACAATGTCAACTACTAAAATTTGAACAAAATTAAGGGGACTTCAATAAATATCCTTGCATATGTGAGGTGCAGCAATCATCTCGTATACATGTCTATCTCTGTCAGCTCTCCCTTGAGGTCTTTGGAAGTTGCTGTAGAAACCTGTCTATTCCAATGGATGGAAGACAAATTTTAATGCTGCAGTAACATCAAAACTTTGATATTCCATGCATAGATGCATACTCAGAGTCCAGTGACTTGCCACTAAAGTTTGCCATCCACCCACTAGTGCCCTCTCTTCAGATAAGGTTAAGTTCATCTTTATTACTGAAAAGTTGCCTCATCCAATAAAGAAGTATTTATGATTCTTAATTTCAAACCAAAGCATCTTTAATCCAGCAATGATGTAGGACAACTCCGGCTCACTATACCGCCAACCAAGCATTCAATGGTCATCCAGGAAAAAAGGTGTTTCATCTCCTCTAGGTCTTCATTGGGAATAACAATGGTGGGCATGCCTTCCACTATCTTCACTTCAAGGTCGACCCCATTTCCATATCATCATTAGGTTCATGCATAGTAATCTTTGTATATGACCTCAAGGGTGGGGCTTACTTGGAAGGATCTGTTGGCCTCTATTGCTACTTTGGTCAATGCCAAAAAGTTGGCAAGATAGGAACACTTGAGCCTATGGGGCAGTCGTATCAGCTCCTACTACAAGACTCATAAATTCTCCTTCAACAATGCACTAGATGGGAAAGGGAAAAGGAGGAGGATGAAACCCCATAGCAGCCCTCATGCAAGCCATCACCAACTCAAGTGTAGAGTACATAGTGTGAAGTTTATCTAATAACTTCATGTTATTAAGCTATTTTTCTTAATGACTTGCACAATATTTGAGCGGACACAAGTGATTTACCAAAATCTTTATGAAGGGTGGCCAATACCAAGTTATGGTCACTTGCAATTTTCATCATTTTCATGTTTCAGCTATGTCCATGAGCATTTGCAATAGTATGACTTGCATAGAGTTTTCTTCATTGCACAAGATAAAAGCTATTATCAATACCAGGAATAAGTATTGTATACAAAGATAAAAGGTGGGGTGCATGAGAGTGCTAACTAAACTGTTATCAAATTTGAACTTAATATGAAGGTAAGCTATTCCCAGCCTTGAGCTTGAGGCTTTTAATAAACCAGTCTGACTAAGTTGAGCTCGAGTTTTCACTAATTTCATGAAGAGGAGCTTAAACTTGTGTTTGAAAGCTTGACTTTAGGTGTGGAGTTCGAGCCATCTAGCTCTATCTTGGCTAGTGCAGCCCCAAGATGTAACCATGACTTCAAGCTTATGACGTTATCATTTTTCATTCACTAGAAAATAATAGAACACATTTAAGAAGCAAACGAGTGCTTTTATGAAGAATTCTACCAACTGAAACCTTAACAATGCAATGATCTTTCTCAAATATCTTATCAGCAAATGGTTGTAACATCCTTATATTCTTGTCTTGTTCATGAAATGCATTGTTGTTATAATATATTTATTGATATAGCATAATTTGGTTGAAGTTTGTTATACAGTTGAAGTTTGATATACATCTCCATGCCTTCGAGCACTCCTAATCAACAAAGTAGAATTGCTGAAAGGGAAAAAAGTAAAAAAAAAAAATCAATATTGTTGCTCAGCATGATACTTGACAATGTTTCCAATGGTTTTTTAGCCTTTCATTTTACTATGTATGTGATAAATCATTTCTCAAAGCAAATTTTTAAACATAAATCATATATTTTAACTTTTTGGCATACATCCTTATTTGTTGGTGCATTTGACATGTTCCTTAACATGCATATTTAATGACATGTTTGATGATCCAAGGAAAAATCAAAATGTTGAAGTTTATCGTCCATGAATTAGTGTTGAATCTTTTGCAAGATTTAATGAGAGTTGCTTCCCTTTTCATAGTCAGAAAGAACAGTAGAATGGTAAGGATTGTCTGATAGTGGATCACCTAGAGAATGTTTACGTTCTGCCGATAAATGTTCAACCCCAACATGAAGCTTCTTTACAAAGCATCCAAGCATAAGTTCAAGTAGAATGCATCATATAACCAAAAGATGGGTAGATCATGGAAATTCTAGCATGTACTTTTGACTATTTTTGCCACAAGCAAGAGTAACAAATGTAATTGTATCATAACAAAAAAAATGCACTTGTATCATTTGCTCCAATTATGAAGTCCAATAATTGAGAATTAAATGAAAAAAATGAAGGCCTTGCATGAGACTAAATATCGTGAGTGGTATGTAGGTTCAAAATGAGTGACAAATAAAGTACAAACCAGTATTGAAAGAGAAATGATGCAAAACTTGTTGCAAAAGCTTGAGAGCACAAGCAAAAAGT
The DNA here is from genome assembly GCF_008831285.2 of Nymphaea colorata. Classification (NCBI taxonomy): domain Eukaryota; kingdom Viridiplantae; phylum Streptophyta; class Magnoliopsida; order Nymphaeales; family Nymphaeaceae; genus Nymphaea; species Nymphaea colorata. The sequence continues at coordinate 13,122,222 of NC_045143.1, forward strand.
TTCAGCTCAACTGTTAAAATGGGAAAACCATACTATCATCCGTTTTTGAGCATGGATGATTACTAGTTGGATGAAGAATATATCCAGGAAAACTGAAATAAGCTGATATTAATTAGTGAAGGTTTCAAAATGTACGTGCACTGATTAACCACATAAGCATTGAAACAAACTTCATTCCCTACATCATTCATTAATGGTTACCATTACATATGGCTGATGTATGTGAATGACATTACTGAAAAAAATTCACTCACTTTAAATAAGTTTTTTAGGTCAATGCTTTGATAGATCTTGAAACATTGAGATTCTTCCTTGGGGTTGAAATTGACAGAAGAGAGGAATAAAAAACAAAAGACCTGCTAAATCTAGTAAGATAGAACATAAGTCTGATATATGTACAAATGAGATTACTTGGTCAAACACTTGTTGAAAGAGTAAGGTAATCTATTTCAGGGTTGCTTTCTGTTATAACCAGCTGATTTAATTCTATAAAACACAATTGTAGGAAACACAATAAAATAGACAATTGAAGAAAGGAATTGAAGAATAAGGACTTGAACCTCACTTTGGTTGTACATAAAACCAAGGTAGTGTTCGGTGCCTGTGATCTGGAATCATCATTCCAGTTTTTCAAAGGCATTCCAGTTTCTCACTCCAACAGATAGGAATAATCTCCAGCGTTTGCTGAGGATAGAATACAACTTAAAAATTTGAATTGTTTTCCCTCAGCTACAGTGCATTTTGTAGGGCATCAAACACTGACTGATTTGTTTTAAGTGTCATAAAGCACACATTGGTTTTAGAAAGGTCAACCACTCGTGGTGCAAGACCATCCACACCTCGAAGGAAGCTGTCAAGATTTGTTCAATCGGCGTTCTACTTAATTAGATCCAAGATTATGTAATTCCGTTTCCGCAGTCTGTGCACATGTACGTTCATAAGATTAATTATTATAAAGGGCATAGCTGTATCATGTTTGTATTAAGATACTGATAGATCTTGTAAAGGACTGGATCACAACCTACATTGGAAATCATGCTGCTTCAACAACCCTCTTTCTTCCAGGTGATTTTTGTGTCTTCTCTCATACTAACCAACAGAAACTTGAAGAGAGTTCACCTGAGAAAAACAATCACAAGGGCATTATAAATGTATGGTTTCAAACTTCCAACAAAATAATCCAATCCTCACTCTGCGACAAGACATATATCTTGCTTCCATTAACTGGACAAATATAACAATAAATTGGAGCAGTCTATCTGTACAAAGGTTAGCCAGAGGAAGAAAACAAAATATCCAAGGCACATTGACCCTTTCTAGACGATCTACAATATGCCAGCTGCACGAAAACTGCAAGTGCAAGATGATTTAACCCTACAAGGTACTAATTGTACAAAGTGAGAAATACATCTGAGAAGAATGTTGAACCCTAGTCATAGCTATGTAATGATGTGACGTTACATATTAAGCTTTTGCCTTGTAGTTTCCATCTTCAGTAATAGATCTTTAATATCTGCTTCCATCCTCACTTTCATGCTGAAATAGTCATGGTGAGCTCTTTCTAAGGCTTGCAGTTCTTCAATTTTCTGCCGTCGTCTATGCTCTGTATCAGCCAAATGCAACTTAGCAATCTGGCTAGCATACTCTTTTTCAATCTTCTCACTCTTGGCAAAAGCAATATGCTTCAATCCTTCAGCTTCTCTTCTAGCATCATCAGCGCGTGTCTGAAACATCTTAGCTTCTGCTTGCTTGATTCTGATGATGCACTCTAGTTCATCAGCAGCAGGCTTTCTCTCAGCAATCAACTGAAGCTCAGGCTTGTTTATTTTTTTCCCCCTTTTCTCCTTGTCCACATCAATGGGCAGCTTACTAATCACTTCTGGCCATGGAACACCTTCACAGTGCGTAGATGATGCCTTGAATGAGGGCTCTTTGCATAAGGTCGCCATAACACTAGTCTGGGCATGCTTAGTTAGAGATGACAAGTCAGCAGCGTCAGCATCTCCTGAAAACAGAAAAGAAAATTAGAAATGAAAAAGATTAAATAAAAAGGCCTGAGGTGTCCTTCTAATCTAATTGTTCACGATTACCATTTCCCATCTCCTGCCGCCACATTTATGAAAATAGAAACAGTATAAGTTTGTCTAAATATTAAAAAGCCTAAAAGGATGACTATTTAAAGTGTAAAATAACAGAGATGGAAAAACAACTCATAACGAAATAAGATTGAATCAAATGAACAAATTAATAGGCTCAAATAGTCAAGATGTGCCAGACACAGGAAGTTTTTTGTGGAACATATCTAGGCTCCTAACCAACTAGTGATGGTAGGGAAACTAGGAGTCAACATGCTTTCAAGAAAAGAGAAAAGATGCTTGCAGCAAAACTGCCCGACCATCATTAACATCAGGCCAGCTTATTAGATATGCAAGAAGAAGTTAAGTAAGCTGCCAAATCTCCATTCCCATAAGAATGCTCTTACCGACATTTACAACCATCATTACCGCAACACTTTCTTATGAGAACTGCAAAAAGAACTTCATAAGCTGCCAAATCTCTGTTTCAGATTTTCCAGATCATCAGGTTTCTTAATAGCAAGAGAGATTCTGAAGGAAGTCAAACTTGACATATAGACCAGCATTCGTGTTCTTTAACCCTGATTTCAATTGTGGCATAAAGTCACTAGGACCTAGTTCAGGGGACCAGTCAGCCAACTGGGTCAACTATTCAATGCCCAGTCATTGTCCAACTAGTTCATGTAAATGAATACCCTAACTCACAATTGGATTTTCCTTATTTTTGTGTTTAAAAGGTTTTTGAAAGTCAGCTTAAGGTTATAAAGGCTAACCATTGGTCCCTCCCTCTAATACTTTTTTCAGACTGGTGCACTCTTTCTTTAATGGGTAGTGTTTTTGTTTAACTATCAACTTTGCGTCTAACTTCCAATGCAAACAAATTAGGTTATGACAGCACCGTGCAAAGTTACTGCACCTAGGAAGTTAGGAACCAAAAATTTCAGGTTATACTGCAAGGACAGTCACATTGGATCACTTTTATGCTCAGGAAGAAGCAACGCAGAAACATCCACTTCAAACATCTTGTGGAAGGGCACACAAATTTTCCACTGTTCCAATTTGAACACAGGTAACTCGACAATGCTCAAGCTCTAGAGCTGTACGTACATTATCGCACATTGGACACCATAGTGCCATAAATCTTCCCATGACATTGTGATACAGAAATGCCAAAAATCAGGCATCTGGAAAGATTACATCATGAATCATGAATACAACAATCTGCCCAATACCATGGCAGCCACCAGACATGAAGTCAAATATGCACCAAGAAATCCAGTCATAATGCAACAAGAAATATATCCAGCCTAGTAGATTTTCTGACAGCATTTACCACTAAAAGAAGTGCATACAAGAAGAAACAAGCACAGTATGAACGAGAAGTGAGTCTTCAAGAACTATCATCCTTATTGTATATAACAAGCATCAATATTATAAGAATTAAAGACATTATTATACACACATGAACATAATTCATGCAAAAAATAGTGTTGCAAAATAGGGTGAGTTGCTGAGTCGACTCAGCAAGTCATGTGTCAATTAACTCTTAAGTCCTACAGTCACAAGCTTTTAAATACATCTGATTTTACTATGATTAGTGTTGTATGCAATGTACTATATGGTACAACACATTTGCATTATGCAAATAATGTGAAAACTGATTCGATGCAGCTCTACAACTAGCTTCAGGTATGTGTAGTATGTGTACTCATATTGTGCAATACAACCCCATATCATGTGCTTGGTTCTGGCAGAAAATAAAGGGGTCCAAACGCCATGTTTTTTTATTTTCATCATTAACACCCCCTCACACACGATGGCAATACGCTATTACAAGTTGTGTGTGAGGATGCTCTTGTGTGTCTGAACTCTGAAGAGAAAAACACTATTTAGTAGGATTTGGTGCATGAGAAAAAAATTTTATGTCAAAAGTAAAGTTGCTTCACATTTTTCACCATCGAAAAGCTTAAAATTTTCAACCTTTAAAGTAAAATTTTTTCCTCCGTAGATTTTCAACCCATGACTTGCCAAATTTCCATTATAAATAGAGATATTCACATCCGAGTACCTCCACTCAATAAGAAATTTATATATTTGTGCCCCGTAAAATCCTGACTCAGCCACTGTTTTGAGTACATCTTTACAGTTGGATTCATTAAAACAGCTTCAGATAGCCTAAAAAAACTAGATGGCACTTTTGGATGTTTACTTCTGGACTTCATAATTAAAGGACTCTGTGTGTGTGTGCGGATTACAAATGTATGTATGTATTATATTGCCAAGAAATCTACCAAACAGACCATAATTAACATGGACAAACAAATGCAACTTTCACATGCAAGGACATGGACCACATAAATCAGCAGGTGGGCACATGCAGACCAACCAACATATAAAATAGTGTGTAACAAGGGTTTGCAAATATTTTCAAATTCACTATGCTTGTGCAAAAAGTTTGAACGTGCCCATGAAAGTAACCACAAGTGTCTAAAAGTCCAACGATGACCACAAATATCAATAAGACAAGTGTGCACATGAAAAAATTATTCACTGGAAGGTCAACAGCATACATTCGGCATTCTAATAATGCTTCGAACATCAAAATGACAGGAGTTCTATAGCCACACAAAGAAAAATAAATAAAAATGTTCCAAAAAGACAACTCAACAGGAGGAGAATCATTATATATACACTATAAAGGAAGAAACTACATTTTAACATCATGTAATTATATTCTTACAGAAAACTAAATTCATGCATGCTTACCAGACAAGAACGCCATTATAACATTGTATACATCTAGAACATTTCCACTGCTTTCCAGATGTGCCAACATTTGATCAGCTAAATTATGCAGCTGTTTCCCCCTTGCATCAGTACTTCCATGGAAGATCCTTCTCACATACCCAAGTTCCTTTATAAGAGCTTCAGCATTCCAATCTTTTGCACAAATTTTGAACACTTCCTTAACAAATCCAAACATCTCTGAGGCATGACCACATGCAACACAGTGAAACTGCACCTCTGCTGTCCCTAAACCTCCCTTTACACTTGGCCCATTTCGGATATGTGAATTCCGCAAACCACAGTCAGTATGGCACCAATGGAGACAAACATCACAGCCAACCCAACTACATGTATTGGATGCCAGATCAAACCTTGAACACACAAGACACATGCATGCACTGCAAAACCCATTTTTCTGATTACAGACTTTACAGTCACAATCATCCACAGGCAAGATGTTCCCACATGCAAGGTTCTTGCATTTTAAATTCAAGAAAATTTCGACCAGATCAGAAGATGGGACATGGCTTATTTGGCGTAGGAAAGCCTGAAGACCCGTCTTCACAGAAACAAGTATTTCAAGTTGAACACGATGACACTTCAATAATGTCTCCAATGTCAGGTCAGTTCTCTTTTCTAGCACCTCTTGCAATGAACTTAAATGTTCTTGCACATTTCCATTTACTATCATTTCTCTTACCTTCTCCTTGAGGGATAACAGAGATTGATCAGGCATTTCATGAAGCCTTCTGACAATTGCTTGCACAGGTTCAGAAACTATATCAAAAATCAGTTTCTCAGCACCTTTGATTCCATTTGATGAAGGATCTGCAGTCCCATCCTGCTCACTCCTGTTAAGAACATGATGCTTGCTCTCAAGGCTGCTGTTATCATTGTTAATTTCCCTATGGTGCACGAACCCAGTTTGATGACAACCTAAATTCTGTGTTGAAGATGGTGCAACCTCCTGCCTCCTAATCCCAAACCTCTCTTTTGTAAAAGGCGTCTGTCCTTCAAATCTGGTATGTTTTTCCATGCTTCCTTCTGGTTCCACATGCCGCTGCCCTCGCAGAGCAGCAATTTTATCTTGAAAATTTGCATTTCCATTAACTAGATGAAATGCAGATGGTTCTTGATAATTTAGAGGCTGTAAAGCATCACCACTGCCTTGTGATAACCTCTGGTACAATGGAATCTTCCTACCTCGTTCCGTGACCCCATCATGACCACTTTGCATCTTCTCATACAAAGACTGCCCTTGCCAAGAGCCTTGACAAAGTTGGTCCACCGCCTGAAATATAGAACCACTACCAACTGAATGTTCATGATGTTCTAATGAATTCTGAGTGAGAGAACAACTAGCATTATGGACACATGGTTGAGACCCAGAGAACGAAATGGATGCTGTAAAACCCTCTGAGCCTGCATGGCCATGAAAAGAATTAGTTGGCATGGAATGTTCACTTCTAGCTCGACTAGGAGATGGTGGAGCTGGGGCTGGTTTTAGATTTTGAGGTACAAGGGTCAACGAGACATCAGGCAAACCGAGAGACAACTGGAGTGGCTCACATTTTATTTTTTTGTTCTTGTGCTTCTCAAGATAATCACCTAAACTGTCTGATTTATTGCCCAAACTAGTTTCAGAGAATAGTTGAAAACCGACCATCCTCGTTTCTTCCATTGCATCCCTGCCATCATTGCTATCTCCTAAGTGGGTTTCCCGATGATCTTCAAAGGCCGAAAGATCCTTCTCCCTCAGTCCATCAAATACAGCAAGTTTTTCTTCACCTTCGATCGCCAAACCTTTACCTTTACTTTTACCGGTTTCACTATCTTCTCGAGCAAAAGCCTTCTGTGTGACCCCAATGGAGCCACCAACTTCCGCTTCTGTCACTTTAGCAGCATCAGCGGGTAGTCTGACACCAGGTTTTTCAAGCATAAATGTCGCACTTTGCTTACACTTGTTATCAATTTCATTATTTCCTTGATCATTTTCCATGGATTCCTCGTCCAATTCAAGCCCCTCATCATTCGCTTGTTTATTCAAATCTTGCAAAAGGTTTACGCTTCCATATGTCCGTTTTGAGTCGAAGCTCGCCTTTGATAGGTGGTCCCCGTTGTTTGAAGGAGATGACACATCTTCCATCTTCGGCAGTTCCTCCTTGTCTTCATCATCTACTCGATTTATTCCTCCATCGGATTCATTTCCGGTCTCACTCACTTGATCATGCTTTTTATCCTCCACTGGTTTGTCAGCCACTGCATCGCCCCTCTCATGATCATCTAGCGCCTTTGCAGTTACGTTCAATTGAGATTCGTTTTCTTCTGCAAATGGCTCTAGTTTCTCTCCTTCTATAGCTTCCCCATCTTTTTCATTTGAAGCGTACGGAGAAAACTCTTCATCCTGATTCCTCCCTTGTGCTTCCGTCATCTGAAATTCCTTTTTTGAGGGTGATTCAGTCACCGCAGTTTCCACTTCAGGTTCTGGCTCCAGCTCACCTTCTTCCATCTCGCTGCTACAGTTCTCGCCATTCTCTAGCTTCGTCGGCTCAATTGCACTCACAGATGCACCACTGCTTTTATCCACTGATCGCGCTCCAACGGCCCTACTGCACCAACTTCGTGACCTCGGAATTGAACGTGCCCTTGCATCGGCTTCTGTTCTCTCCCTACTGCTCGACCTCCTCCATGTGCTGTCATCGCGCTTCGACCTAAACCCCTTCACCTTCGGAGGCGAGTCATAGAAATCCCTCCTGAACGACGAGGATGACGAGGGGGATGAGAACCCATTCGTCGAGCTACGATGGCTCCGCTCGCTGACAGAATCCCTAAACGGCTTTCGGGGGCTGTCCAATCGGCCGAACCCTTTCCTCTCCGTCCTGTAGTCCACGTGCTCCTTCCGTCGGTACTCCGGGGAGAAGTTCTTCCGCTCGGCCCGCACATCCCGATCCTCGCTCCGGCCACCCTCTAGCTTCGACGAGTAGCTGCGGCGGTAGCTTATCCTTTCAGAAGGTTCCAAATTCAGATTCTTCAAAGACCGCACCTTGCTCCCGTCCTGATCCCTCTTCCCCCATTCCTTGGACCCGGATTTCTCCCCGCCGGAATCAATACCGTCGCCGAACGAATGCTGCCGCTTCATTGATCCACAACAGACTCAAACAATCGAAGCGGAAGACGAAGAACAACAATAATAATAAGAAGAAGAAGAAGATGAAGAAGAAATAAACGTCGACGTGGCCTCGGCGGCGAAGAGAAAGGCCAAAGCCCTCAACTTACGCCCACAAACTTGCAGAACGGGATCTCGGTGCGCCCTCGCCCTGCCGGAATCCGCCTTTTTCAAGCCATAGAGGAAAGAAGACAAAACGTATGTCTCCAGAGCGATCCCACTGCATATCGCCGGAGGACCGATTTCTCCACGTCGGAAGCAACCCGTCCCCAGCCGAGAGAGTGCCCTCGCGAGATGAAGGCTGAGACGGGGGGAGGGGGAGAGAGAGAGAGAGAAGCAAACTCCACTTTTTCCCCCTCGTTTCCGTATTAAATCAATTTATTTTTCCTATTTTTTTTGGGCATGAGCATCGATATGGTGATATGGGTCAACGGTCTTTCTCTGGCCCAACATCTTCTTTGACTAAATCTGCCCTCATGCTTTCCGGAATGACGCATGCGTCCCTCGAGTCAAGATGACGTCGACTGGGGTTAGGTAGACCAACTCCCCCACCATCAATATATGAACAACATGAGAGGAGGCCGGCGGTGAAGGTATCGGATGTACGGTACGAAGAGTGGCTATGGCGGAAACCGCCTCTTGCTTGCGGAGATTTTAAAAACATGTATTGAAAAAAAAAAAAACATGTTTGTCCTGTGGATCCTAAACCGGAGTCCAATTTAGCTTTTTGTAGAACTGGACCTGGGTCCAACCCCCTGCCCTCATTGCCTTCTCTTGAGAATAAAACATGGAGTCACGAGCCCCACCCAGTTGTTCCCTCCTTTTCACAATTCACCACAGTCCACCAGATGGACGCACCCGAACAGTGCAGGTGAGTGAGGCAGTGGCCAGTGAAGTGAGTCCTGACTCAACGTCTCCCTTCTCACTTCTTAAGTTCCTCTTCTTCTCAAGAATCTCATTTATTCTTCTTCTTTTATTCTTTATTTCTCCTTTTTCTTTTAATCTTCTTCTTCATTTTATTTACTCTTCAATTATTCTTATTCTTTTCTTCTCCAAATTATATTTTGTTTGTCGTTTTCTCGTCATCAAATTTGTTGGCCAACATTAAACCCATGCTTCATGGTAACGATTCTCTTGCTCTCTCATTCCTTTTTTTTTGCTTTGTTTTGGGCATTTAATCAATGTAATTGACCACTTTTTTATTGATTTGTGTATTTCAACGTCAGTTTTCAATTTTCATCTACAACTTTAGGGGTTTTATGTTGGGGTTTCAGTTTGTCATTGACTCATTTGGGAATATAGGGGTTCTGATTTAGATTTAGGGGTTCTGATTTTTCCCTTTCTATTTTGTGTGTTGTGTTGCTGTTGCTTGTGCCTGACTGCAAATCTGTCGGCTAACACAACTCATGGTAATTCCCTTTGCTCTCTCATTATCTATTGTCTTTATTTTGATGTAGGCATTTATTTAGTTTAATTAGCCCTTTTTTGTTGCTTTCTTATTTCACATGTAAGGGTTTTCAATTTTAGTCTACAAATTTAGAGGTTTTATGTTGGGGGGTTTTTGTTTGCCATGGACTCATTTGGGAGTTAGGGGTTTTGATTTAGATTAGGGGGGTCTGATTTTCCACTTTCAAATTTTAGATTAGTATATCATATATAGTTTTAGTTTTATAATTTGATTTGCATTTTTCTCAAGACATTCTTGGATTAATGTGGAAAAATGGGACATTGTATAAGATATTAGTTAAAAAAAATCTAATTAAAACGTGACCTTGTTCATGGAAGAATACCACATTTGAAAAAAAATATATATAAAATGGATTTTCATGATATTGGATTCAAAGACTGACAATTAAATTTCCTAGGAAAAACCCTATATGTCATATCCTTATTTGATTTCTAATTGAAAGTGAATTTTCTCTTTTCAATTCTAAATTGATACTTAAATTCTTATTGCAATCAATTTTCACCGGCAATAACAAATTATATACAACGTCACAACTATGCAACAATTTGCCCTAATTGTTTGATTTAGGTGGTTAATTTGTCCTTGGTTTGGGTTTTATGATTTCTTTAATTTGCATTAATTCCTTAATTTTGATGTGTTTTGTCAGTTTTTGGTATTTGGTATTTGCCTTAACTCCTTAATTTTGCTCATAAGCTTTATAAGTGTCATTTTTAAGTGTCTCTTTCATTTTAAATACTGTCTCAAATTGTTATAATGGTAAGTTCCCTTCCAACTGCATCTTTTTGACAATTTTACTTGTTCATTTGGATTCATATGAACCCTTTATTGATTCTCATAGGCTGCGCTTAGTTAGTTGTTTCCTTTTACATGTGGATCATGCTCGAATTCATTCTTAACTAGTTTGAATCTCATGGTCTATTTCAAATTACACAATTTTTGTGTGAGTTGATTGAGAAGATGATAAAAAACATTCATGATTATTTCAAAAGAAAAAAAGTTACTGAGCAAGAAGGAGAAAACTAAGATGTTAGAAATGAAGAAAACCAAGGTATTGCAAAGAGAGAAAACAAAGAAGCTATTGTTATTGTTGCTATTTATTCTAGACCAAAAGCTCTTGATGTTGGTCTTTTTGAATTTGATTCTCTACTTTTTAGGTATTCAACAATTCAAACAGTAGAAAGCTTGGTGTATGATCTAGGATTGTGACATCTTAAATATGAGATATCAATAAATGAGAGAGATGAAGTTAGGTAAGCTTATATTAATATCAATATAAGCTTTATCAGTATTTATTGTCAGCTCCTTTAGATCATCCTTGTAATTTTCAAGCTTCATGGTTCCAAAAATTTGTATGATCAGAATATTCTCTCAAAATAGATAGTGTATATTGTTTGTTGTGTTGTCTATTCAGTACTCTTGCTTCAAATGGCAGTTCATTTATTACTTAAGGATTCAGGGTCTAAAAGAAGATGGGTGGTAGTGAGAAAACATGAGCATTTCATTGTCTTGGAGAGACTAAGTCAAAATTTGTCTCATAATATGATGTACGAGCATATAATGACTTAAGTTATGAAAGCATGCACATAAATAAAATGATTGAAAATCAAATTTTAGAGCAAGTTTAGAACAACCATTTGAGAACCATGGACATAGTTTGTTGGTTAACATTTCAAGCTTATACTTTTAAATGTCATGATGAAAGTTCAAATTCATTAAATCAAGAAAACTTTATTGAGTTTATTAAATCTTTGGCTAGTTATAACGACAACGTTGTAGAATTTGTTTTGGATAATGTCTAATGAATGCAAGTACAATCATGCATAGTTCAAAAAGAAAATTATAGTGAGCGTTAAAATTATAAAAGAAATCGATGATGCTAAATATTGTCTTATTATTGGTGAAGCTTGAAATGATTCTAAGAGAGATCAAATGATTGTTATTAGATTTATTTATAGCCAAGGTCAAGCTCAAGAGTGAGTTTTAGATGTTGTGCATGTGAAGGATACTATAGCAATTACCTTGAAGAATGAAATTTCTACTTTATTGTCTCAACATAATCTTAGTACTCAAGATATATTGGGACAATGACATAATTGTGCTAATATTATATGAGGTGAATGAAATGAATTGCAAGCTTTATTTTTTGATAAATGTCCTCATACATATTATGTTCATTATTTTGCTCATATATAACAACTTACATTTATTACAACTTCAAAAGAAATTGTCGATTTCTATGACTTTTTTTAGTAGTTAACATATGTAAATAATATTGTTAGTGCAAGTAATAATTGTAATGATGAATTGCGTGAAGATCATGTAATTGAAATTGTATCTATAATTGCTATGATGAACTTGAAACAAAAAAGATAATAAAATTGAAACATTACAATATCGTGGTGATACTCAGATTCTCATTGTAAATGTCATTTTATTACAATGAGACACCATTACCATGTAGATATTTTTATTGTTACCATTAAATTATCAGCAAGTAGAATTACACTGTAGATTTAATGAGGATTCTATAGAATTATTTTGTCTGATCTTGACATTTAACCATAGAGATGGATATAGGTCATTTAATGAAGAAGACACATACACTCTTGCAAAGAATTTTATCCTAAAGATTTTTTGAAGCCAGATTTTTAGTCTTTATAATATCAGTTGAGACATTATAAGTATACTATCTCTTATCGTTTAAAAATTTGAGTACACTATCAGATGTATGTCAAGCAATGATACATTGTAGAAAAAAAATTATGCTTTTGTATGCAAGTTGATCGGTCTCATTCTAACACTTCTAGTCTCTACTACAATCACAAAAATGTTGTTCTCTTCTATAAACTTATTAAAACAAGATTGCATAACAAACTGGATGATGAATTCTTTGCAAATTGTCTACTTTTGTATATTGAAGTAGAAATTGCTCAAATGTTTGATGGCATGATATTATTGATGATTTTAATAAGATGAAATAGATGAAGTATCCTATTGCATCTTTTTTATGTTAATGACTATTTGAGTCACTCATTAGATTTAATAATTAGTGATGCAGTTTTCATTTATATTTTATTATGCAGGTGAATAACAGTATGTAACTTTTTTCAATGGAAAGTATGCAGAGGCACAATTGATTGTATTCTACATTGTTTAATTCATTGGGCAAAGTGAAGCGAGTGTTTTGATAAGGGAACTCGCAACTTTCAATGGCATCGGGGCAAAGCACACTTGAAAAGCTTTGGCAAAGCTCGTGTGAAAGAAAACAAAAGTGCTTCTTTAAGATATGTATCATTTTTTTTTTGTTTTGGGCTCCATTGATGTACTTGTTTACCAAATTCTAGGTTTTGATCTTTGCATGGATACCTTGTACTTCTATTTATGTATATATGTTTTGGTTTGCTATAAGTGGGATCCTATAGAGAACCATATTACACTAAGAATTTACACTTTCATCACTTTAATAGAAATAGAGCACCTTACTTGGTTAGGATAGGTCATGATGTGTGTTAATGGCACATGCAGTTATTAAATTGTGTCATAGGATAGGTCTCACACCACGTTCATGAAATAAGCAATGGTGTACTATGTATGTTCACTTCCACTACACTATGGTTTATGAATGCTAACTGAAGTGTGTGTGTGTGTATATATATACATATATTACAATTCATCTCTAGACCATTCACATATACCAACACCCCCCCCCTTCTTAGTGGAAAGAAATTATGGCTCCACCCCTGTTTTACCCTATAGTTTTTATTCAAATAAATCCTCAAGTTTCATACATTTTTCACTACATTAATGCCCATCTTCATGGAGTGCTTGTTTCAATACAACAGATGTAACTGTCTGTCATGACCTTCACCATATCAGTACAAAATTGTAATTCCAACAATGAAACAAACAAATTGTTTGACTAGTTTTGATATGGAAACTCAAATTGTTTCGATACAACAGATGTAACTTTTCCTTCATGGTCTTTACCACATCAATACAAAATCATAGCTTCAACAATGGAAAAAACAATCTATTTGACTAGTTTTGATGTGAAAATTCAGAAATCTAACATTGTTGAAGATCATTAGTTGTGTCAGAAAGTAAATAACTAAACACCCTTTGGTGCATTGTTGTGACAAAATAAACTAATAGACATGATGTACAAAATTGGTTGAGTGCATTGATATATACAATGATATATACTCAAGTAACCATTCATAGATTTTGCAAAATTAAAACGTTTGAACAGAAATAGGTGATCTTGTTATAGAAATCCTAGCTAAATCACTCAAAGAGCTTTAGGTTTAAACCTACTTTTGTTACGTATAGTAGTAAATCGCTAAACAATATGTCAATCACTGTATATAGTAAATCTCTCTATCATATATAAATCGCTTTATGGGAGCATGAATGCAATCGTTTGATGTTCCTATTGATGCATATACTTGATTTTTGAATTGTTATATAGTGCAATTGGTATGGCTCTAGTCAAGAAAGCCCAAATTATTTCACCCATGGCTCCAATCAAGATGGCTCCAAAGACACTTGCATGATAACATGGCATGGCAATGGTAGAGAATAGTAAGCTATTTTGGAGGGAGGAGGACATTGAAAATAGAGTTGAAAATGTAGGAGTTGGAGAAAAAGAGGATTAAAGAAGTGAGGTCTAGAAAAGACTGAATGTACGAAGATAGAACTAAGACTAGAGTAATTGTTAGGAGAAAAGATGAGAGGGATGTGGAAAACTCGAGAAATGGGGGGAATAAAGAAGAAGAAGCTTGGGGAGATAAGTAATGGGTATGGAAATCGATAGGAAAGAAATATGAAGTAGAAAAGAAAGAAGAAGAAATTGAGAGAAAAATGAAGAGGGGACAGAAACTTAGTACAAAGTAGAGGCGGTTGAGAGTAGAGAAGAGGTTGTCAAGAGGAGAGAAGTGGAGGGTGTTAGAAATTTGTAATTCATAAGGGATAATAGTGTAATTTTATGTTTCTTATTCTTGTTTTTCTTATTCCTCTTTTTATTTATTTTTCTTCTTTTTATGTATTTTTTATCTTTTTATTTTTACCCCTTTTTTTATCAACTGCTTATATTTCAGCTGATGGAGACTCCAACTGCTAGATTTCTAGCCATTGGTGACTCCAACAACTCACTCTCTCCTCTATTTATTACTTGTTATTCCTTTCATTTTGTATTGCTCCTTGGGTGAGCTGATTTGTAAGACTTTATTATTAAGTAAATTGTTGTTCTAAGTAGGCATTGATAGCAGTGAGAGAGATTTATGGTATGTTTACATGGTATCGGAGCTAGGCTCTGTGTGAGAGCTCTGTTGTTGAAGCTTTCAGCTGATAACCAAGTTGGAGATCAACGTGCTGGAGTTTTTTCTTTTGCCAACTGGGTGATGTTCATCACTTGTTCAAGCCAACTGACGTCTTTTTTGGCTGATTATCTTTAATTCCAATAGTCATACGTATGTATGGGATCTCTCAAATTTCAATAATATTCAATGTTGCTACAGTTCTTATTTAGGAGTTTCTCCTTGTATACTGCTTAATATCAAATGGCTTGCTTCTCCTAAGGAAATATATTCTTGTTGACTGCTGGTAAGCCTCATCTTTTCTGGTCTCTAGAGTATTTTTTTTGTCTTTTTAGAATGGAAGATAAGGAATACCTTTCTCATCAAGCTTTCCTAAAGCTTACTCCCCCAAATTACGTCACCTGAGCTTCAACTATGAAGCATCGTATAGGAGGAAAAGGTTTATGGGGCTACAACGGATTTGTGATAGAGTGTAAAAAGTGACTATAACAGTCACAAAATATGTATTTAGCAATAAAGAGGCACTAAGGCCAAGTGAGGAAGGATAAAACTGATTCAATATAACATATAAAGGCTGTAAAACACAGCTTATCTTTACAAAGACTATTACAAGAATATATACAAGAGGGAATAAGAAGAGAGGAGCTGAACTAGCTGTTGAGCTAGTTCCAATGGCTCTTAATAGAGCTGTTGGAACTGCCAACGGCTAGTTTGGCAGTAATAAAATAAAATAAAAAATAAAAAATAAAGAGAAAAGAAAGAAATAAACTAAATCCTAAACTAAATCCTAACTAATCCTAAACTAACTCTTAACTAAGATAATACCTAATTAAGAGATAACAACAATAAGAAATCATATTTCTTAACACCCCCCCCCTTAAACTTACGGTGCTATCACCGAGAGTTTATCTAAAATAAGGTTGAATCTGGGAGAACATAGAGGCTTTGTGAAGAAATATGAAAGCTTGATAGTCTTCTTTAAAAATTCTTCACCAACATAGTGACAGTCCATCTCTATATGCTTTGTTCGCTCATGAAATGTTTGATTCTTGGCAATGTAGATAGAACTCTTGTTGTCGCAGCATAAATCAGTGGGTTTTTCTATCCTTGTTCCCATATCGAGGAGCATTTAGCGAAGCCAGACAATTTTCATAGTTGTAGAAGCCATGGCTTGATATTCAGCTTCAGTAGAGGATAGTGAGACTTTTTGTTGCTTTTTGCACTTTCATGAGATGAGTGATTCCCCTAGAAAAACACATAATCCAATGGTTGAGTGTCTATCATTTGGATCTTCTTCCCAATCAGCATCAGTATAAGCAATCAAGTTCAAGGAGGAAGAGGAAGACATAAATACTCTCTTATTTATTGTTCTCTTAATATATCTGATGATACGAAGAACAGCTCCCATATGAACGGTTGATGGAGCATGTTGAAACTGACTCACAATATGAACTGCATGAGCAATGTCAGGCCGAGTGATGCTAAGGTACATCAAGGATCCCACAAGTTGTCGGTAAAGAGTGGGATTGACAAGTGGAACTTCATCATCAATCTTCATCTTACTTCCTACTGCTTCAGGAGTTTCTGTGACCTTATCATCTGTTATGTCTGATTTATCAATGATTTCTGCAGCAAACTTAGTTTGTGACAAAAAATATTTTCTAGTAGAATATGCAACCTCAATACCCAAGAAATATGTTAGAAAACCTAAATCTTTCATTTCAAAAGTTTCTTGTAGTAATTTCTTACATTCTCTAATACTTTCCTTATCACTACCTGTAATAATCATATCATCAACATACAGTAGAAGAATTATGATACCTGCAGTAGTATACTTAACAAACAAGGCAGTGTCAGTTAAGCAAGAATGAAACCCATAATCAGAAATAACAGAGTTAAAACGATCAAACCAAGCTTTAGGAGCTTGTTTGAGGCCATAAAGAGTCTTCTTAAGTCTAAGAACTTTCCCTTGAGAAATTGACAGCCCTGGTGGAACTTCCATATAGACTCCTTCCATAAGGTCTTCATTTAAAAAGACATTTTTAACATTCATTTGGTAGATATTCCAGTTTTTAATAGATGTTAAAGCAATAAGTGTCCTAACAGTAGTCATTCTAGCTACAGGGGCAAATGTTTCATCATAGTCAATACCATATTCTTGAGTGTATCCTTTGACAACAAGCCTTGCTTTGTATCTCTTTAGAGATCCATCGCTTTTAGTTTTCACCTTGTATATCCACTTGCATCCAATAGTCTTTTTCCCTTTGGGTAAATCTTGTATTTCCCAAGTTTGGACTTTTCTCAAAGCATCCAATTCTTCTAACATGGCATTCTTCCACTCAATATATTTGGAGGCTTCATTAAACGTAGAAGGTTCAAAGTGAGAATGAATGACATTAATTCTAGCTCTATGTGTTGGGGTAAAAGTTTCGTATGACAAACCTATTAGGTTGTCTTACATTTCTAGTGGGTCTTCTAAGGTTTTCCTCACTTGGAGTTGGAGTTGGTTGGAGATCACAAGTCTCATGATATTCTTCCTCACCAACATCTTGTTGTTGGTTTCTTCTACGATATGTGATTATATCCTTGGCTACTCTATTATCATTATCATCAGTGTTACTACCATCAACATCATGCATTTCATCATCATATTGAGAGAGATATTTAAATAAAAATGAATAATCATTGTTGTGTTGTGATCCTCCATAATTTTTAAATCCATTTTCATCTTCACAAAACTTTACATTTCTTGAAACTATGATCTTGTCTTTGATTGGATCATAACATTTGTAGCCTTTTTGTGTCTCAGAATAACCAATGAAAGCACATTCAACAACTTTTGAACTTAGTTTATCAGTCTTGTCATTAAAAACAAAGCATTTGCATCCAAAAACACGAAGTCTATTAAAATCGGGTTCATACTTAAATAGTTTTTCAAATGGGGTTGTATTGTTTAAAACTTTTGAAGGCATTCTGTTTATGAGATAAACAGAGGCAAGAGTTGTTTCAGCCCAAAAGTTTTTAGGCACATTTTTGGTAATAAGAAGAGTTCTTGTTGTTTCAATTATGTGCCTATGTTTTCTTTCAGAAAGTCTATTTTGTTGAGGTGTTCTTGAACATGATTTTTGATGAACTATACCATAGTTTTCCAAATACCTTTTGAACTCATTTGAAATGTATTCTCCCCCAGAATCGGTCCTTAAAATTTTTAATTTGGCATTGAACTGTGTTTGTACCAACTTGTGAAAATTTTTGAATATCTCAAAAACTTTATATTTATATCTTAGGAAATATATCCAACAATACCTAGTGAAATCATCAACAAAGATTACATAATATGACAATCCTTCTTTTGACATGATAGGAGATGGTCCCCATACATCGGAATGAACAAGCTCAAAAGGCAAAGAAGAGAAGAAATTTCTTTGTCCAAAAGATAAGGATTTCATTTTTTCATGTATGCAATCATTACATTTAAAGTTCTCAATACAAATGTCCTTACAAATGTCCTTGATAGGGCTCATCATAGACAATTTTCTAATGTTTGCATGACCTAATCTTTGGTGCCAAACATTGATGTTCACATTTTCGACATAGTGACAAAATTTTTAAATTGTCAATGTAGTAGAGCTCCCCTTTTCTAAAACCTTCCCCAATCACTCTCCCAGTTTGGTGATCCTGCACCAAACATTTATTTGATGAGAAAATTACATCAAAACCAAGTTCTAAGATTTGCGACACAGAAAGTAAGTTAAGGTTAAGTTTAAGGATATAACTAACTTTTGGAACAAAAAATTTTTGTTTTCCAAATTCTTTTTCAAAATTCTCAATCCCTTTAACACTCAAAGAAGTACCATCGACGGTAACTACATTTGATTCTTTTCTTGTTTGTTCAAAATTGGTCAAAGATAATATATTTGGTGTCATATGAAAAAATGCACCGGAATCTAAAAGCCAAGAAAACATACCAGGAGTGTTGGAGATGGATGCGGTTCTTGCTAGTGCTCCGGAATTTGAGTCCTTGATCATGGGTTGAAGGGCCATCATGATTTGATTCAACGTTGTGGAGATTGATGAAAGATCACATCCTTCATTTGCAACATTTGCAGCCCTTCTTTGATCAAATTGTCTAGTGTTGTGTTGTCCACCTTGAGGATATGAAATTCCCCGGTTGTGTTGCCCTCCTTGAGGATATGAAGTTCTTCCTTTGAAAAATTTCCTCCATGATTTCGAGATTGTCCTTCATTGTTGTTCAACTTTGGACAACTAGGTCATATGTGACCCGGTTCATGTCAATAGTGACAAACAACTTTATATTCTCCTCTATTTTGATTTCTAAAGTGAGGAGGTCTAAAGGATTTGATGTTGTTTCGGGGTCTAGAGGCGGCTAAGACTCTTTCTTCTTCTTGTTTTGAAATAAGAACACTATCCTTATCCATTTCTTTGGATAGTTTCATTCTAGTTTCTTCTCCACTTAGCTTTGTAAGTAGTTCATGAATGAGTGGAGGAGAGGCTAGGGAAAGAAGGGCTGACCTTATTTGTTCAAAT
This sequence comes from Nymphaea colorata, assembly GCF_008831285.2. NCBI lineage: Eukaryota > Viridiplantae > Streptophyta > Magnoliopsida > Nymphaeales > Nymphaeaceae > Nymphaea > Nymphaea colorata. Next base: position 13,141,581 of record NC_045143.1, read on the forward strand.
TCAGGTCGTAGCCCTTGAAGAAATTGAAAAAACCTAAATTCATCAACTTCATTTCTTTTAATCTCATGGCACTTGCAATCCATCCCTAGTGTGAGACTAAGTTGATCCAACTCATTCCACACACTAGAGATTTCCATACAATATTCTCTAAGATTTTTCTCTCCTTGTTTGATCTTTTGGGCCTTTTGAATCAAAAGATACTTACAGGCCATGTCTTTTTGAGTAAACATTCCCTTGAGATATTCCCAAACTTCACTAGCTTTTTCATAATACATAAGATTTTGAGCAATCCAAGGTTCAATACTCCCATAAATCCATTCTTTAATCCTAAAATTCTTGGCTTCCCAATCATCTAATTTTTTGTAATATTCATTTATGGCATTTTGTCTTTCCTCTTCATCTAGTTGTTTCTCGATCCCATTTTCTACTTTGGTTAACATAAGAGAAGGAGGGATAGACATACCTCTTATGAAGCCCCATATATATTTTCCTTTGATATGCATTTTCAAGCATTTTGCCCATAACTTATAATTGGTTCCATCAAGCTTGTATGGAGCATAATAACTTCCTCCTTCAATTGAAACTTTGGAATCCTCCATGAGAGCAATATTTGAAACAATAATCTCCAAGTAAGTCAAGAAGAAAATCTTCTAGAAATTTCACCAAATAGTTGGTGAGCAGCCACGACAAATGCCTCCAAGAGATGATATCCACTAGCACAAAAGAATCTCTTCAACAAACCAGCAACTAGAAATAACAGCAACAGCCTTTGATAGGCTTCAAGAATCAGCACGCTCTGATACCATGTAAAAAGTGACTATAACAGTCACAAAATATGTATTTAGCAATAAAGAGGCACTAAGGCCAAGTGAGGAAGGATAAAACTGATTCAATTATAACATATAAAGGCTGTAAAACACAGCTTATCTTTACAAAGACTGTTACAAGAATATATACAAGAGGGAATAAGAAGAGAGGAGCTGAACTAGCCGTTGAGCTAGTTCCAACGGCTCTTAATAGAGCTGTTGGAACTGCCAACGACTAGTTTGGCAGTAATAAAATAAAAATAAAAAAATAAAAAATAAAAAATAAAGAGAAAAGAAAGAAATAAACTAAATCCTAAACTAAATCCTAACTAATCCTAAACTAACTCTTAACTAAGATAATACCTAATTAAGAGATAACAACAATAAGAAATCATATTTCTTAACATAGAGCCCATGTTAAGTCTCACTAAAATTATTAATGGAAAGATAAAGAAATTGGAAGGAGCAAAAAAAGATAAGGCTGTTAAAGATTTTGATAAAAAGTGAAAGGAATGGAAGACAAATCACATAAAGCAATGTCATGGTTGCTTAATAGTGTTAATATTTCTGTTAGTGCACAATTAGCTAAATTTGACTTGTTTAATCAAGCATGGGATTTTTTAAGAGAGACACATAACATGAAGGATGTGGCTCAGAAATGGAACATTCAAGTCAAAATTTTGAAATTGTAGCAAGGTGAAAAATCATATTATGCTAAGTTTTCTCAATTATGGGATCAACTCTCTATTTTTGAGCCGAAGTCTAGAGATCCTCATGACATTCTATTAAATCCAAGAAAAAAAAATTATGTCTTTCTTATAGGGATAAGAACTGACTTTGACATTGTTAGAACTTCTCTGTTCATAGATTGATTGTACCCACTATAAATGAGGCTCTAACTGAATTGATTATGGAAAAAAATAGATTCATGGACGTCAAAGAGACAAGTGATAGTGTTTTGGTAGTTTCCAAGCCAGGAAACCAAGTGAAGACATATAAACCTCCTCATTTTATGAAGAATCAAGCAAGAACATTATATGTTTTCATTGTCATGAACCAGAATACATTAAACCTATGTGTCCCAAATTGAGAAAGTTTGACAAAACGACTGCTTTTGCTAAAAATCAGCATACCAAAGAAGAAAAGTTAGTTTGAAGCATGTCACTTGATAAACTTGTTGAAGCACTTCAATCTTATTTCAAAGGAAGCCCATCAACAATCAAAGCCATAACTGCCACTGGTGAAGGTACTTTTAATTGGCTTTTGGATTATGGAGTTTCTTTTCATATGACTCCATAAGAACAATGTCTTTTAAACTCTAGAACTACAAATTTTCCTTGCTTTGTTCCAAACCACTGATGAGACTTATTTGAAAATTAAAAGCATTGGAGATTTTTTAAAAAAAAAAAAAACAAAATGACAAAAGTTCTAAAATTCCAAATCTGAGATGCATTCCCAAACTATATTTAAATCTTTTATTTTATCTCAATTTGCTGATCGTGGGTGTAGGATTACCTTCTCACAAGAAAAATGTTTTGTACATGACCAAATATCAGGGAAGATGATTTGGGAAGGAATTAGAAGAGGCGACTTTTACTATATGGAATTTTTGGACTTAACAAGCTTTTCTTGCAATACTGTAAAGAAAGACGACATTAATGTTTAGCATAAGGGGCATACCAGTATAGAAAAAATGTCATATGTATCTTTTCGGACAATGATATGTAATGAAAAACTTATATGTAATGAATGCATTTTTGAAAAAATGAATTCCTTCCCATTTAGAGAAAAAACTTTTGTAAGCAAAGCACCCTTCGAACTTAGTCATTCAGACATGTGGAGTCCAATTCTTGTGATATCCAAAGGTGGTTATTCTTATTATGTTATACTTATTGATGATTAAACTAGATATGTGTAGATCTATTTTCTCAAACATAAATATGAAGTTTTCTTAAATTTCACAGTTTGTCGTCAATTAATCATGAATCAATTTTAAACAAATATCAAAATTCTTAGAACTGATTCTAGTGGAAATTATGTTTCAAAACTGTTTGAAAATTATTTAAAAGAAAATGGAATTGAACATCAGAAATCTTGTCTAAGAAAGCCTCAGCAAAATGGAATTTCATAAAGAAAACGTAGACATATTATTGAAACTGCTACAATATTCTTATAGCAAAAGGGGTTCCTAAAAATTTTGGGCTGAATCAGTTCTTACCTCATTCTATCTTATTAATAAGATGTCATTCAAGGTTCTAAATAATAGTACTCTGTTTCAAACTCTTTATAATATTGAACATAATTATAATAGACCGGAAGTGTTTGGGTGTAAAAGTTTTATTTGAAACAACCAAGAGGATAAACTATCACCTAATGTCATACAATGTGTTTTTATTGGATATTCAGAAAGTCAAAAAAGATATAGATGTTATACTATCAAACAAGATAAACTTTATGTTTCAAGAAATGTGGTTTTTCTTGAACAAGAAAAATGTTTTGAGAAAATAGATCTAAGGATGATGCTGACTATGCCTTCCTATATGTATTACTACTAGCTTGTGTGAATGATTTTGAAGATGACCAGGTTACATCAGTGTGGAAGAAGAACCTATGAGGGATATTCCTACTTCATATCAAAGTTGTGAGCTTATAAAAGAACTTATTACATATGTTACAAAAGGAACAAAAGATATTGTTAGAGATCATGTTGATGAACAATCTCCTATAAGTCATTCTCTTCCAAATTTAAGAAATGTGTGACTAGGATTCACTCTTATGATGAGTCATCTACATATTATGAAGCAGCACAAAGTATAATTGGAAAAAGGCCATGGACATAGAATTAGAGGCATTAGAAAAATGTAGGACATGAGAAATAAAATCTCTTCCCAAGGGAAAGAAAGCAATAGGTTGTAGATGAGTCTTTAAGGTCAAAACTAAGAGTTATGGGTCACTTGAAAGGTACAAAGCTAGATTAGTTGCCAAGGGATATTCACAAGAATATGATATAGACTATGAGGACACCTTTGCCCCAGTAGCTCGTATGAACTCTATTAGAAATCTTATAGCCATAGCTGCCATTAAAAATTTGTCTATTTTTGAGATGGATGTAAAAAATGTCTTTTTAAATGAAAATCTAGAAGAAGAAGTATACATGATTCCTCCAGATGGTTATCAAGTTCCAAATGACAAAATTTTTCGATTGGGAAAAGCTCTTTATGGGCTAAAGCAAGCTCCTAGGGCATGGTATGACATGTTTAGTAAGGTCATGATTGAATGTAAGTTCAAATCATGTTATTCAAACATAACTCTTTTCATCAAAAAATCAGATAAAGGTATTGTCATTCTTGTGCTTTATGTTGATGACATGATAACCAAAGGAAGTGACAGTGAATGAGTAATCCAAATTAAGACATTCTTAAAAGAATAGTTTCATATGACTGATTTGGGTTTTCTCACCTTTTTTCTTGGCATTGAGGTAAGTTATGCTCAGAAAGGATACTTATTATCTCAAATAAAGTTTGCTACAAACATTAGGTTGGGACTAATAGATAACAAGATTGTTGAGACACCTAAAGTAATAGGTGCAAAGATGAGAACCAATGATGGCAAATCTCTTGAGAATCCCACGCCATATTGACAACTTGTTGGAGCTCTTTCATATCTAACTATTACAAGGCCTAACATAGCTCATGTAGTGCATGTTGCTAGTCAATTCCAACATACAAGAAACAACAAGATATCTCTATCATCTACAAAATTAGAATATTGTGCAACGGCTACTACCACAGTGGAGATCATCTGGTTGAAAAGTCTTATCAAGGACATGAGAATCATTATTGAGAAGCCAGTTAAACAATAAAAGTGTCATCTACATAGCAAGTAATCATACATTCCATGAGAGAACCAAGCACATTGAAATGGATTGTCACTACGTGAGAAAATTTCTTTGAAAAAAACATTGAACTTCCATATGTTCTCTCAGAAGATGAACTAGCAGACTTCTTCACCAAAGGCTTGGAGCTCCTAGATTTGCTTTTCTTCTAGGCAAACTTCCAATAATATCACTATAAGTTTGAAGGGGGTGTTAGAAATATGAAATTCATAAGGGGTAATAGTGTAATTTTATATTTCTTATTCTTGTTTTTTAAATTTCTCTTTTGATGAACTTTTTATCTTTTTATTTTTACCTTTTTTTTATCAGCTACTTATATTTCAACTGATGAGAGACTAGTTATTGGTATCTCCAACGGCTAGATTTCTAGTCATTGGTGACTCCAATAGCTCACTCTCTACTCAGTTTATTACCTGTTATTCCTTTGATTTTTGTAATTTTCCTTGGGTGATCTGATTTGTAAGACTTTGTTATAAGTAAATTGTTGTTCTATGCAAGTATTGAAAGCAGTGAGAGAGATTTTGTGGTTTGTTTACAAAGGGGTTGGAAATATAGAGGAGAAAAGAAGAGGGGTGGGAGAAATAAATGGGAGGGAAATAGGGACAAGAGAAAAAGGGTGGAACTTGAGAAGATAGAGGAGGAAGCTAGTAGAAATAATAAAATATGATGAAATTGGAGGAAAATGAAAAGTTGAGAGTAGAGAATAGAAGATGGAACTTGAGAGGAAAGATGAAGTTTTGGTGAGAGGATACCAGGGGAGTTGAGAGGTGATAAGAATAAGAGGTGGTTGCAAGGAGAAAGGGGATAGAAGAGGGATGTAAGGAGAGGAGAAAAAACAAGTGCAAGGATGAGTGGATGGGTTAAATGCAAATAAGATTTATTTTAAGTTATGTATGGTACATTTGTATGAAACTATTTTACTTATACTCTTATATTTGTAAACAATCATTTAATGACAAATGAAAATCTTGTTCTCAATTAAATTGCCTTACATGTAATAGGAGAATTTTAAAGGAGCATTATTACATTACAATAGAAAAAGGAAAACTGAGAAGGGTCTTCACAATGTTAGATTCCAGCAAATCTGTTCACTATAGAGATAGAAGCAAAAAGCATATTATTTGGTATCTCGTTAGCATCTAAAGTAGATATAAGTAGACAATGATTTTCTATTCACTAAGTAGATGCAATGATTTAATATGCAAATTAGCAATTTTTGTTTAGGTTCTGCAAAGGTTTAAATGATAGCAGTTTATTACTATTTTTCAAAAGTAAAATTTTGTTGGTGCTATCATTGGCGATTAGTGCTCCATTGGCACAATTAGATGAACATATTCTAGAACGGGTGGCCAAGGAAGATACACTTTAGCAGGACTCTAGACAATGGCCATTTCAAAGTTCGTCAAATGACAATTGATATGCTTATGAAGTGGAGCTATCAAACCAACACCTTTTAGTTTAGACATTTTGAGATCACAATGATTTTGAAAGACATTACAACAATACAATTATGAAGTGCCATGGGCTAGGTGTGCTTGGAAGCTAAAGCTATGATTGAAGTGACAAGTATGGCATCTTAGGCAGGAGAATGAAATAGTGAAACAACTATATTTTTGGTTGAGGTATTTCCAGGTAATGAAAGCCTGACAACTATCAGAGAAATGACTCAAAAGATCACTGAAATTCCGGTGGTGTTAGCTGATCATGAGTTTAGCAATTTTATTTCTTAGTTTATCTTATGTGTATTTAATGACCAACAATTCTATCACTCAAATAAGAAGCATCAACAACAAAATGTCCATGCTTTCCACAAAAAGTAAATTGAAAACTTCATCTATCTTTGGCACACATGTCATATCTTCTTCTAATATTCTATGTAGTACTATGTTCATAACCATAAGAAAGAACAAGAGCAGAGGTCTAAGAGTCAGACTGAGGTTGGAGAAGAGTGACAACATGGTAGGTCAACTGATTATATGCATCAACCAATATGAGAATATCAAATCCAATCAACATTTGTACTTCAACCACTAAGTGTTTAGGAGATAATCCAGTGAAAAATCTAGCAACCATCTTTTGCTCCTAGTATGCCTTCTGCTTGAAACAACATAAGGATCTACGTGCATTAAGCATATCAAATGCATATTTACACATGCATAATACTAGACAATGTCTGATCACCGTAGTGTAAAGATAAAGATCTCAAGTTGTAGTTGAAGTATACAACTTACGTTAGTAGAATGCAAATATCATGGAGGTCATCTCATCTACCTCACCTAGGTGCTTCTAAATGGCTGCCGCACCCGTGTTGCACCTGTGTCGATGCTGGTGCTAGTGCTTCTCCAACACAGCACGTTTTGGTTCGGTCAGAACCAGGTGAAACCCTGATTGAAGGGTTGAGAAGGTGATAGAACAGAAGCCTCTTGTGGATGTAGAACACAATGACTTGTATGCAATTCATACCCTGATTGACGTCTCATGCCCTAGAATTGTTAAGGCTCTAATACCATGTTGAATTAGGTTGGAAGAAAAGAGAAAATCATCTTCTTATTAACCCTAATAGAGATAGTAAAAAATTATTGAGAATTCCTCCTCATTACAGATTTGTGCATCAAATTAATAGTGTTCATAAATTGCAACTAACTACCCCAAACTAATAAATATTTCTCTCAACAATCATACTGCAAAGTTTGGTTCAAATGACATTAGCTTGCCCACAAGAGCTTCCATATAAGAGATGTCAAATGTCATGCAGATAATGCTAGTTTCGTTTCTACTTGCCAAAAGTTTGTCCCTTTACATGCTGAATTAATTTGAAAATCATATCTTCGAATTTAAACGATCATTCTGTAATGGATTGACACATATAACATTTAATACTTATGCTATATATTTCAGCATGCTGCAATAGGTTTCTTTTCATCTAATATATCCAACTCTTCAAGTCTAGGCATTTAGGCTTCAAGGCAACTCCAGTGCTGCCACTATTCTTAGAGATAGTACTTGCATCTACAAAAGTAAAACCCTTTGTTTGATACACCATCTCAAAGACTGGAAATTGTAGGACCTTTGGATGGCAGTTCTGTAAGTCCACGATGTGCTATACAGCCTTTCCTACCAGTCCTTTCTAGCTCACATAGTTCTCTTAATAATAAAAATCAAGGTTTTGTTAATAGCTTTGACTTGGTTGTTCACCTGAAGGTAAGGATGCATTATATGCAGAGTGACTCAAAGTTTCCTATGAACTCTCTACTTTTGATGTCCCACTACCACTAATTATGTCCATACACTATGTTATTTGAAGCTTATCCATGTGGTTATGCACTCTTTGAATAGGAATCAATTTTCTGAATGATCCTAGCTTTCGTGCTTTGGTGGCTCGTCTGAGATCCTTTCGATGACCTATGTTGAAGGGGTATCTATATGATTTGATCGATTGTGCAAGGCCCATGGTAGCAATGAAACTGGGAAAAGTATACAGAAAAGACAGTTCTTTTCTGTTATCTTAGTATTATTTAGGGATCTTGGCTCGGTGAGTTCTTTCTTTTGTGATGAACTGTTGGCACCAGTCCTACATTTTGTCTCTGTGAACTGAGGAGAAAGGGGGCCTCAGAGCGAAAGAGGATTGTAACATGAGAGAGCAAGGAGGTCAACCTATTTCAAATATACATCATGGATTCTGGCAATGCAATGTAGTTAGACCCTCATGTCGATCCAAATGACAGTGAAGTATTATTTGCCACTCAATGTACCTATGACCACTTGATACTTTGTGATGCATAACTCTAACCATCTAAAAAAAAAATGCAAAGAAGGTGTTTGACAAGAAGAATATGGTGTTCATAATATACATGCTATTAAAACACGTGATTGAAGACTACTATGCTTTTGTTTCAGGAAACATGATGCAACTATATATGTTGCTCTTAGATTTAAAATCGCTAGGCATAATCACACTATGTATTCTTGAAACAAGAATTGCAGAAAATGCATGTTCTGATGCAATGTTCTTATCAAGTGCCTTCAAAAGACCAAGTTGTCCTAGCAAGACTTTTGATTTCATCGTAGCTACAAAGTCCAAATGTGGAAAGAAATTAATTTTTTCTCATGCAAGAACATTTTTGGTGTTATTATCTTCTGTCTTCTCTATTCTTTTCATATTGAAAATTCAGTAAGGACCTTTTGACCATGGTTAGAATGGCAACAACAGAGTGTTCGTTGAGGACTATCATCTTCATGCCCCTAAAATTAGTAAATATTAGATTGCAGCCTGAAAAACGTGCCGGTGAAGACGAGCTTTCTTGTTGCTTATGGGTACATAAACTATGTGCGATCCGCATGACGGCAAAAGGTTAGCCCTACTATGCCAACTTCACTCCAACCATTGAGGTGTTACTTGAACAAAGTGGCGTGTGTTGTTCATCAGAACTGACGTTCTTTCAGAAGCCAATAAATATTTGCAGTATCGAAAGCAGTAAATATTTGCAGTATTATGGAAACCAGTAAATATTTGCAGTATTGAACCCCTCTGATCTGCAATCAATAAAGTTGCAAATGCTACAACCTCTCAAAGTATATTAGGAAGTGTGTGCCTTTGCTCTTTGAACTCCAAAAGCTCCATACCCCGAACAGAAACCAACCACACTTCTATTTCTAGGAATGATGATTTCAGAAACAGATTGGAGGCAGATTCATATCGACACTCCAATCTTCCAAGGAGAAAGCACTCCGGATGGTAAAACCAATTCACAAGAGAAAACGTGAAGCTTCTCGGTCGTATGGTTGGAAGCAAAGAAGAAAGAGGCAGAAAAAGGAGATGGCTCTCATCTCTAAGTTTTCTCATCTTATATTCCATTTGAAACAGCCCTTTGAACAAGAGAGTACAGACCATGGTCCATTCCCAATGTTTAATTGACATGGGATCTCATGGGTCCAACAGTAACATATAAACAGGTGGAGCCCCGAGAAACTAGACTTATTAAGAATATAAAAACGTTTATACATTTATGGACAACTACAGTTGAACTAGAGACAGACCCCAGAACAAAATGTTCACTGCTTAAAGTACTTACGTTTGGCATTGGAAAGCAGAACCACCATCTAGACGAGAATGGCTGAAACCGTCATAGCGCCCTTCAAATAACCAGTCTAGAGACCATCCCTCAACAGTTGATTCCACACTGCTGCGTGCTTGGTCCAGTTACCCTGGTCGTGAATGGATCAATGCGGACCCACAACAGGGAGAAAATAGAAGCAAGAAGGACAGACCAAACAACAACAATGGTGGGAGTTCTATTCTGACGACCCATTAAACCTTTTAGGAAGGGATATAGGTGAACAATTACCCAGAATGCAAAGAAAAGTTTCCCAAAAAGTGGACCCCATAACTGGTACCCGCTGTTTATTGCATAAGATATGCCAGCAACAACACCAACCAGATTGATTATGAGGAGGGTGGTCGGAGGAATCAGCAGGGTTGTCCATTTGAACATGTAAAGCTCTGCAAAATCACCCTCATCATCCGAAGCTTTTGAAGTGACAGTGAAGTTGGTGTCTATTCCAGCAAGGACTTTTAGCAAACCTTGGAATACAGCAAACAAATGGGCTGACACACCTCCAATAACCCAAAACTGCTCATTTCTCCACCATTCATCAATTCCTACACCACTCCACCGCATCTCCAAAATTCCAGTGGCAAAAATAGAAAGGAAGAGGGCAATGAACCAAATACTCGCAAAGTTGCTGATCTGCAATAAAGTAGAAAAAAAAAAAAGCAAGGGTGTTTAGCTGTCCAAATGCATATCAGAAGCACCATCCAACGTCCCTCCCAAGACATACAAAGTTTAGTTGGGGAATGATATCTTTCTAGTCCACATCTGGCTAGGACTCCAGATCCCGCGCTAGGTGATTTGGTGTTAGATATTAAGCTGATCAAGGTAAAAGATACCCAGGGTTCACATATTCTAGCTGACACTAGATGAATGATACGCAGAGATCATATGGCTCACTACAAGGCTGAAACCATGTGGCGACTTTCTGATCAAGCATGTGAGAAATACTTTGAGGATTTCAATCATGGATGCCAAAACAGGGAAACATTATGTGGGGACTTTCTGAACAAGCATGAGAGCAAAACTTTAAGGAGGATTTCAACCATAGCTAAAAAACAGGGAAACATTGTCTGTGGCACCTCATATCCAGGTCAACCATGACTCCCTAAAAGCTAGCGAAAGTCTTTTCTGTACTTGGGCATGTTTCTTCTTCCTTGCATCAGTAAACTACTGATGTCTTGGTTTTAGTCACAAAAACAGAAATCTCAATACCTTGAAACTTCTCAAGCTTAGCATGTCAATTGGTCAATGTACAAATTCATGGCTTGTCAATTTAAGAGCGGCAAGCTACGCCAAAATTTCTGAATTTGTTGTATTCTAGGTTTGCCGGTTTACTTTCATGTTATGAAACTCGTTTACATGTGATGCATTTAGTGCATGAGAATGCTTGAAAAACACGCTCTAGTTTTCAACAAGGATAGGTCATACCTGCGGAATAATGAACTTTCCTGTGAGGAGACACACTGCTGGTAATGTACAATAAGCAAGAAGAGGAATGGAGGTAATAGGATAGATTGTAGTGTTAATATATGCAAATCGCTCGAGCCATTTTAGTCTCCCTTCATATCCATACCATATAGGGCAGTGACGACTGAACAGAATTTCAACTGAACCCAAAGCCCAACGCAGAACTTGGTTCAGACGATCTGAAAGGTTGATGGGTGCAGAACCTTTGAAAGCAGGGCGATCAGGCATGCAGTAGATTGATTTCCAACCACGAGCATGCATCTTGAATCCGGTAAGGATATCCTCAGTGACCGACCCATAGATCCAGCCAATCTGTCAAGTCATCATTATGGTGTCTCATTAGTAGGAGCTGCCTGCACATGTATGACTTGGAAGGTTTCCAAGTCAACCAAAAGCAAAGATTTGCCTGAAGTAAACTTCAGGACAGTAGGAACTTCTGGAAATTTAGACAATAAGACTTCACCTAAACAAAAACCAAGTAAGCAGTTCCCTAAAAATCAAATAGTCCTGTGTATATCTGAGAAAGTACAAATAGAATATTTGGCACTAGGAATGAATGCAAGCAATCCCAATAAAAACGTCATCCTTGTTAAGTAAAACGAAAAGCCTTTGGATGCACGAAAACACAGAATTGACTTGACCCATTTACCTCAGTTCCCCATTCTGTCTTGTCCTCATAGCCACAGCTTATGACATGAATAGCTTCCTTAAGGAGGGACTCGGGAGTTGCAGACTGTGGCACACCTCCATTCTCCATTAAGGTAGAGGCAACAAAGACAGCCGACTGACCAAACCTTTTCTCCAAGCTCATCTGGGACATCAGCAGTGACTTCTCGTCATCAAATCCAGCACCTATCAAACAAAGAAAATCGAAATGTCAAAATAAAGAAGAAGGTGGACATTTAGAAGCCAGAACTTCATCTTAAACTGCAACTGAGTAACACACCTTCAACCCCCTCTTCTATGTCTTCAAGATTGCAGATAGGCACTGTCGAATCAGCGTGCCTATTTGATTTCTTTTTGTCAAGATGGCTTTTACTTGATTTTGACCCCTTCTTCCTTGATCCACCACACAATTTTGACAGAAAACTTTCAGGTTTGTGCTTTTTCTTTAGAGAGGGCTCATACCCATACAAAGCTGTTCTGTTGAACACACACCCAGTGCCAACATAAACAGGACCTTGAATACCATCCAGACCTCTCAAGTTGATCTAGGACAGCAAAGAAGAAAGACCATCAGAATCTCGAAATATGGAAAAGCACAAACAAGTATGAAACAATTAGAAACAAACCAAAAAGGGAAAACAGCATGGAAGTCAGAGCTAAAACTCACGTCAAAAAACACTGTGTTGCGATTTGCATATCTATCATTCTTATCAATACCATCAAATCTCTGTGGGAATTGTACATAGCAAACTGATTTCCCAAGGTTTGGATCCATCAAAAAACACATAGCTTCACGCAAGGCCTTGCTGTTGTTGATGTAGTGATCACAATCAAGATTCAAAAGATAGGAACCATTGGTCAGAACAGCTGACACTCGGACCTGCAAACAAGAGTATATGAGCACTATTACATATTGACTGGTTTTACATAGCTAAAGAATACACTTGTGTATCGGTACATACAAGGGCATTCATAGCACCAGCCTTCTTGTGGTGCTGGAAGCCTGGACGCTTCTCACGAGACACATAGACAAGTCGTGGAAGTTCATTTCCTTCACTGTCAAGCCCTCCACTTTGGCCCAAGAAAACCTACACAGTGTGAATGAAGACGGCAAAACTTGATGAAAACATGTGAAATAGTCACCTCAATGAACTACAAAATTTCCATGCGAAAGCATGACCAACATAATATGCTAAAAACAACTGCCAATAATGAAAACAAATTTTTGTTTTCTACAGATTATGATGATCCCTTTTGAAGAATAGTTGGTAATTCAAGTTCCACTACCAGAGGAAAGCTATGTCCATCCAGCATACCTGAATCATTCCTGGATGATCTCTGGTGTTATTTCCAGGCCATGGAGTGCCATCTTGCATGATCCATCCTTCATCAGGAATCTTCTGTGCTTTGGCCACCAAACCATTGACACGAACTTTGAACTCCTCATATTCCCTCTAAGGACAAACATAAGGAACAAGTAAAGAACCTGTTATGAGTGTTCGGGTATCAAGGTGGTCTATGAACATCAAATCAATAACCAATTACCTTCATGGCCCTGCGATCCTTCACAAATGAAGTTTGAACTTTGTCCTTCAGGTAGTCTATTTTCTGGGCAAAGTACCACTCTGGGGCACGAGGCTCAATATTGTACTTCTTGCAAAAAGGAACCCATTTCCTAGCAAATTCAGAGGTTTCTGAAAGAGCTTCAAATGTCAACATGGCAGCTCCATCATCGGACACATAGCATGAGACCTTGTCCACAGGATAGTCAACTGCAAGAATTGAGAGAACAGTGTTGGCTGTGACAAGTGGAGGCTCCTTTAATGGGTCAACTGTACTGACAAAAATGTCAACCGCAGCCAACTGAGAAGGTTCTCCTTCTCTGTCATACCTGCAGCCCACAATAACTTGACACTAACAATTTGAATTATTCAATAGTCGATCTGAAGTAGATGAGGTATGAAATCTCACCTAAGTGCGAGGCGGTCCAGATAAGTCTCACGGTTTACCGGGAACCATTTTGGAAATTGGTCCAATATCCAGGATATGGCAAACCATATCTCACATACCACAGAGATCAGCCACAATGCATAGGCATTTCTCACAGGATTTGTGATTCGGTAATGCAAGAAAAAAGCAAGGATAACAAGCCGAAGAGCAATAACCATTCTATATGGGTTTATTCGCGATGAAGGAATAGGAACCTTTCTTGAAAGTGGCTGACGGGCTTCATCATTCCTATGTTGAGAAAGGAAAACAGTAAGAAATCTCTGTTAAAAACCAAGGCAAAAAATTATATGCAGGAAAAAGTAGACGAACTTCTTTGAATATGTACAATGATATAAATAACTGATAGCCTATCATAGCATGGATCCTATCATTCTAAAATACTTTAAGATCCAAATTTTTCTAATTTTAGCATTATAACATATGTGTGGAGGCAATGCATCTCACGGTGAAATGTTTTTTAATTTAAGCACAAAGGAGTGAGACGGCCACCCACAGGAAGACTCTTCCCATGAAAAGGCAATTCATTGAATGCAATTTGCCGTTCATGGATGAAAGAACAGCCTCCTCTTTCATATGGAAAAGGCTGAAACAAACTTGCAAAAAATGGAATAAGGGAAAGAATATCAAAAAGAATTCAAGCAACAAACAACAGGAAGAATATGTACTCGGAACAAATGCATGCTCATTCTGATGACAGATTGACAAGTAGACCTTTTCATATGCTAGGCAACTAAGACCAACCAACACATGCAGTTGAGTAGCTAAATCACTTTATTTTAAATATGCGACACCATCAGGTATCATTTTCACATTCAATTCATCCTCACAAGCCTCGGTATTAAGACAATGATAGTAGCATAGTTACATAAACTAAGTAATTCAATATCTACGCCAAGTGGTTCTCCTTCACCTAAAAAATTATTAATGATCAACTAAGCGGTTTATCATATATATTCATGTAGAAGCAAAATCATCTATTCCAAGCACAATGCTCAAGGACTTACAATAGGGGGTCATCCATGTTCACATCAGTACAAGAATCAACATCTCCTCCTTTTCCTTCAGAAGCAGCAGTAGTTCCACCCATCACATGAATAACATTTTTTTTCTGCTTCAATTTCCAGCTGTCAACCCTCTCTTTCCATGCAACATTTCCAAAGGACTGTGAACCAAATTCTCTCGTTGGATCAACAGCTCTAATGCTTCCTGCAGGATAAGATACCTTCAACTATTTCATTCAAATAAAGGCTCTAATATTTCTGCTGACTGGATTATAAACAGATAAAGAAATAAGAAAATATCTCTTGAATACAAAAGTATCTTATACAACACCTGACTGGAGTTCATAAGGCAACGGATGGACACGCTTTGCACTACCACCAACTGAAGGAGAAGGCATGGTATGATGATCTGGTGATGCTGCAGGTATCTCACCAGAGAGCTGGAAATTCTCCAATCATCATTTATTGCACACTTTATAAGGAAAGAATGCTGAACAGTGTACAAAGGAACATACCACATGGCCATGATTAAGTAAAGGGGTCTGATTTGGTGAAACCTCCCTTCTGTCATAAGCAGGTGCCCGTCCATCCCCAGGTCGTCCATAAGTCAGTTGCCAACTCATCATTGCCTCTGCTATCTTCTGCTTCCGATTGTGATTACCAGATGAATAGTTAAAGTCACTGGCTACCTCATCAGTGTCATCATCCTCACCTTCATCACTTCGAACACGAGCACTTCCTGCAAGCAGATAAAGACAACACTTACAAAACATTTTAATAATAAGGCACCTATTGCATGTAGAACAAACTCTTTTAGGAGTTCCATTACTAATTAAATCAACAGCACAACGTGATAATAGCTATCTCTTCCAAACCTTTATGCCTTTTGTATATGGTCTTGCATTGAGGACAGGATTGATTCCCATCCTTCCTCTCATATTCGTAGCAAGGCCTACACACAGGGAATGAGCAAATATTGCAGGCAACAAAGACATCACCATCTAAGTTCAAGCCAACATCATCACCACAGATCTGGCAAACCTGCCCATTCAGATGCTTCAAATGCGTTGGCTGCATTCAAATAGGACACCATGTCAAAACGTATTAACTGAAGGGTGAAACAGCATCACAAATTAAAGACATGGTTGCTTTTAAGATCATAAGGGACAAACAAGCAAATGCATGAAAGATGTAATAGACTGATAGTATGTGCATGAATAAACTAACAGAGCATATTAGAAGGAATATGGAATGTGAACATGTGTATGACATAACGGAAACTATGACTCACGGAAGACGCCAATCAAAATCTTTTCTCATTGTTCTCAAAAGTCCAAAGAAAAAATATTGAGCAAATTCTAGTATGGAGGATCTGCATAAAATCAGAGAAGGAACTCAATTACATTAAAAGGAAAATAAGAAAAAGCGTACTAGCCTCAGATACGCCTCCTTCAGGACCATACTGTGCCTCACCAGAGGTATTCCCACGGGATTCTAGCCTATGAGCGTCCATTAGCAAGCTTCAGTGAAATCTCAGCTAAATCACGAGACAAAACAGGCTGCGATGGTTCGGCTCCACCTTTACATCGATAATTTCACGGTTTCTTAGTTTCACCATATCATTCTCTTTTCTTTGTCCAAAGACAAGTGCTGAGTTTCCTGGGGCAAGAATTCAAGTTGTTTAGAGCAACTATAAACAGAGAGACCTACCAGCCAAAGGGTACGGCAGAAACCAAAAACATGAAGCAGGAATTCAAGAGCTCCGGGCGATTCCTTCTTTCACTAATCAAACGAAAAAACAAAGGCTTCAAGACCCAGAACCAACGCTAGAATTCCAACAGAAAACATGCGCTACAACTTAGCCACAACCAGCAACCACGGAATACAAGGGGTTCCTTCAGCGCAGCAAAGCCCAAACACTGACTCGTACCTGCAGCCCAACGACCCTCTTGATATGCCAGCAAAGAAGCTCCTCCACAGAACATCTTAAAAGAGCTCTTTGAATAATGAACTAATTGACAAGATGGAAAGAATAAAGAAACCCGTTTTTCCACTATAGAAGATTAACTTTTCCAACAGAAAAAGCCCTTGAAGAAAACGACTGCCTGCCGACAAATACAAGAGACGGAGTTGCCAAGAGTTCACGACTTTTTGCGGGTTATAACAACGCCTGGAAACAATTGCCAAGAAAGATTGGCACGGTGAAAACACACGAATACAAACTAAAGATGAGTATCAAAACTGTTACCACATCGCGTTTCAGGGAATTGTAAACCAATGGGAGACGAATTATTCAGACGAGCTAAGGATTTCCAATGTTAAAGACCGCTCGTGAATCCGTAAAAAGGGAAAACAGGCCCGAGACTTTCAGATACTAGAACACTACAATTGCGCCATATAATAGACAAACTGTCAATGTCTTAGATTATAAAGTGCAAAGATTGGTGTAAAATGTTATTACAATTTCGCAGGGGAGCTCCAAGAATTCAACATGGAGTAAAAATGCCCACAGAAAGCCTTAAACGCAAGATATACATACCCTATAAAATATCAACCAAATCTATCGCAAAAAGTACAGTATTTCAAAGATTCTGACGCAAGAAACGCAGATTCCTTTTCCTTCTTCTCGGCCAACCTGCAACAAACTAATCGCCGACCGGTTGAACTCAACAAATATAGAAAGTTTAAGGCTCGATCGGCCGGACTTGCCCAGAACATCCGGCCCAATTTCTACAATTTCTATATTAGCAAGGTTCGTAAATGAAAGTTTCTATATTAGCATGGTTTGTGAATGAATGCGGAATGATTTTCTAGGGCTTTCTCCGGAGTGCGGGGCATCATATTGAATACGTGCGGGTGTTGTTGGAGTGGGTTTCGCGTTCCGGCACTTCACTCCAAGGCCGAGAGGGAGAGGGAGAGAAGAAGCTGCATAACCAAGCAGCTGACCTGGCAAGCAACACGCAGCGGCGCTGCCCTGGATTATCCGGTCAAGAGAGAGAGATATAGAAAGTCAAACGCTTCCTTCGGACGGTTGGGGTGAGCGTCGGGGCTACGCTTGGACTAGGCCACGGCGTCTCGGTTGGTTCAAACTGAATTGTTGACCTGATCCGATGTTTTGAGTGGAGTTGTTCACAATGCATATCAACAGCGTTTTTTTTTTGAGGTTCCTTTGACATAAGGGTGGGTATTGGGCCGGGCTGGCCCAGTAAGGTCCGGCCCGATCGTGCCAGTCAGCTGGGCCCGGCCCGATAGCCCGGGTCTCGGTTCGGGCTCGTTTCGATCCGGTTCATTTAAAAATAAGAAATAATTTTTTAATTATAAAAGAAATTTTTTTAAATATAAAATATATTTGTTAATAATAAATATATATTATTAAAACAAAAACAATTAAAAAAATATTTTTTAATCATAAACTGGCCGAATCGAGCTGGACCGTACTGACTCGGGCTAAGTTTTTCCCAGCCCAGACCCGGGCCTGCACGGCAACGCCCCGCCCAATGCCCAGGCCTGCTTTGACAGCAAGAACAATTTATAGCTGTTTCATAAATTTGGTTTTAGAAAAATTCATAAAATGGTTGTCAGTGATTTATAAATTTACCTAAATTTTTGTATCACATTTAAGAAAAACTACTTTTTGTCTCTTTCTACCTTAATTGTCTCCCTTTTTGATTGTGGAGCTATGTGAACTGTCACCACTTAGAGTGTGTTTCTAAGGGTCCAAATGTAAACTCTAACTTACATCGGTTTTTTTTTTCTCTCTCTCTCTCTTGTTGGTTTCAACTGGATGGCAGTGAAATTGTTCAGTTTCGGCATCAGTAAATTTCTCTCTTTCTTATTTCAAAACAAACTGCGAACTTATGGTGGCATTTGGCAATAGGACAGCGTTTGATGGACATATCACAAAAATACAGTGTATCTATGAGCATCCAATATTGAGAGATTCGAACTCTTGTATGTAATCATCATTTTGCTAATAGACTCTTGCTTTCAAAGACTTTGATACGGATTCCATGTCCGAGACAACATTGATATGAAGAATTGGTCAGTAATCACGTCGACAAAATCAAATATCAGCTTAAGTTTCAACAGTTCTTGTCTTTACATTTTTGGCTCGACGCCGGTCTCCATGGATCCAAGCTAAGAAATACATGGCTCTCTTTTGACGAAGCCGAGAGCGCGAAACCAAAGCGTTGTCCCTGGGACTCGAAGACGAGCACAAACACCAAACTAAGGCAAACCCAATCAACGGTTGGGTATGGGTGAGATGACCGTTTTATGTATGACCGCCAACTGTCGGTGGACCAACGGCCGGGGCAGAGAGAGAGAGAGAGAGGGTGAGTGAACGGGGTTAAAAAGAAGCAAGTGTCGGTGACCGACGCTACGAGCACACGCAAATGAGCTGAGGAGGAGGCCGCGCGTCAAGATGTACACTTCCTTTTGGCCCTTTCTCCTTGTGGTGTACAGGGAACGAGAAGGATCGGGTTAGGTCGGCTAGCTGTCATCTTTGGCCTTCACTCCTGCTCAGTCTAAAGATACTATATTTTTGTGACTTGACCTGAAAGAGATAGGGTTGTGATGTTCCAGGTTTATTCCACGCTTAAATTATTGGGAGGTCCACATGAAGAGAAAGGAACTCAGGGGCTCATTATTTGTTCTCACGTTGGATTTTATTCAGACACACTTGCTCATTTAATTTTATTTTCTTTTCTCTCTCTCTCTCTTCTTCCAGGTTTGTTCCACCGTCAAATTATTGGGAGGCCCACTTTAAGAGGAAGGAACTTTAAGGACACATTATTTGTTTTTTCATGTTGGATTTTATTCTGACACAGTTGCATGCCCTTATTCAATTTTGTTTTCTTCTCTCCCTCTCTCTCTCTCTCAAGGTATGCTACACGTTAAAATTAGTGGTTAAGTGGCTCGTTGGAAAATGCCCCGGTAGCTAGGATTAATTTCAGGTAAATGTATTATATACATTTTGGACGATTATCAAGCTGGATCATATGAAGCTCTTGGTGGAGTTTTATCGAAATTCTTTGTTACCTCGAGTGTTTCATATTGTTATTCTTACTTTGATTTCAAAAG
Organism: Nymphaea colorata; assembly: GCF_008831285.2. Classification (NCBI taxonomy): domain Eukaryota; kingdom Viridiplantae; phylum Streptophyta; class Magnoliopsida; order Nymphaeales; family Nymphaeaceae; genus Nymphaea; species Nymphaea colorata. The sequence continues at coordinate 13,161,619 of NC_045143.1, forward strand.
TCTGCTGATGTCCTATATGCCAATATATTCACACCTATGGCTATTCTTGGAGCAGTGCATCAAATTGTTGTAAATGTTCTTGCTGATTGGACAAAGGGACGCATTTCTCATCTAATTTCTTCTACTCAATTTGCTTTCACTTAAGGCCAGTTTTTGCAGCATAATTATGTTTTGGCCGGTGCAAACACACTAAATTTTTCACCATGAACAAATCACTACTTTACCCCTTGCATATTGTTTTGAGAATAGAATCTTCTAAAAGTGTTTTAAATATAGGGGTCGTTCACCTACATTCAATCTATCTTGCTTAGGCAATTAACACTTAAGAGTTTAGAAAGGTAGAGCCTGCTAGATGCTGCCACTTTCATAAATGACATTTTGCACCTAAACTTTAGCATTTTGCCCCTAAACTTTGGACAACTTTTAGAACTCTAAGAATTGCCTAAAACCAACTCAATTAAGATAATTCCCACTTTTACCTATCTTCAGTTGCCACTACAATCAGCTCATTGGCTTTAACTTACATTGAATTAGCACACTCTAAACCAAGGCAGCTCACTGAACCAAAACACTGCCGTTTATAGATCACTACGACATTCTCAAACCTTACTAAGCTCCAGTTAGGATCTCCTCATTGTAACCCGAATAAAAACCTAACTTACTTTCTTTTCTAATTCTAGATTTTATTTATAGACTAGGATGTCTGATTTCACAATGACGTTATCTCTCCTATGCAACATTGACAAATAACATTTTGCCCATAAACCTTGGACAATTTTCAGAACTCTTAGAATTGCCTAACACCAACTCAATTAGGATAATTCTCACTTTTACATATCTAAGGCAGCTCACTAAGCTAGAACATTGCCATTTATAGATCACTATGACATGCACATACTGATTGAGCTCTTACTAGGATCGCCTTATTGTAACCCAAGTAAAAACCTAACTTAATTTCATTTCTAAAGTCCATATTTCAATTATAGATTAGGATGACTAATTTCACAATGACATTACTCTCCTATTTAAACATAGGCATCATTCACATAGGCATCTGCTAGGTGCTGCCACTTTGACAAATGACATTTTGCCCTAAACTTGAAAAACTTTCAGAACACTGAGAATTTCCTAAAACCAATTCAATTAGGATAACTCTCAGTTTTACTTATCTTCAGTAGTCATTACAGTCAACTCATTGGCTTTCACTTATATTGAATTAGCTCACTTTGATCAAAGGCAGCTCACTACGCTTGAACACCACCATTTATAGATCACTAGGACATCCTCAGACCTGACTGAGCTCCAATTAAGATCACGTCATTGTAACCCAAGAAAAAACCTAGCTTACTTTCATTTCTAATGTCCATTTTATTTCAATTATAGACTAGGATGCTTGATTTCACAATGACATTATCATTCCTATTTAAACATACGGGTCGTTCACATAGGATTCAATCCATCACACTTAGGCACCTAACACTTAAAGTTTAGAAAGCTAGAGCTTGCTAGGTACTGCCACTTTGACAAATGACATTTTCCGCTAAACTTTGGACAACTTTCAGAACTCTGAGAATTGTCTAAACCAACTCAGTTAGGATAATTCTCACTTTTACATATCTTCAGTAGCCACTACAGTCAGCCCATTGGCTTTCACTTATATTGAATTAACTCACTTTGAACCAAGGCAGATCACCAAACACGAATACTGCTGTTTATAGACCACTAGGATATTCTCAACCTGACTGAGCTCCAGTTAGGATCACCTCATTGTAACCCGAGTATAAACCTAACTTACTTTCATTTCTAAAGTCCAAATTTCAATTATAGACTAGGATGCCTGATTAGACAATGATGTTATCTCTCCTATTTAAATTTAGGGGTCGTTCACCTGGGATTCAATTCATCCTGCTTAGGCACCTAACACTTAGAGTTTAGTAAGCTAGACCCTGCTAGGTGATGCCACTTTGACAAATGACATTTTGCCCCAAAGCTTTGGACAACTTCCAAAACTTTGAAAATTATTTGAAACCAACTCAATTAGGATAATTCTCACTTTTACATATCTTTATTAGCCACTACAGTCAGCTCATTGACTTTCACTTACATTGAATTAGCTCACTCTAACCCAAGGCAGCTCACTAAACCAGACATTGACATTTATAGATCACTAGGACATGTTCAAACCTGACTGAACTCCCGTTAGGATCTCCACATTGTAGTTTGAGTAAAGACCTAACTTACTTCCATTTCTAAAGTCCAGATTTCCATTATATACTACAATGTCTGATTTCACAAAGACATTATCTCTCCTATTTGGCAGGATCCAATCTCAATTTGAGTTTCACTAGAGCTGGTCAGCTTGTACTGAACTAGGATCATATTCTTCAATGTTGAATTGAAGTACCTTTAGCTCAATTCCATTACTTTCCCTCTTGAATGGAGCACAATTGTGATCTTGTGAATTCACTGAGGGTTGTTAAGTTATTGACATCCACTTAGTGCGCAACTCAACTTCTGAGTTCAATTTTGAACGATCATGGTGTTAACAGCTCAAATTTTCTCACACGAATCTTAGTGGAAATTTCGAAATTTTGCAAAATCTTTTACGCAAAGTCAAAAGTAATGCTTAGATGCCCACAAATCCAAAAGCTAGAGCAAAATCTGGGAACAATCTTGATTCAAAGACTAAAGCTCTAAACTGACTTAGAGCTTTGGATCTCAATTCAATCCTATACGAGAGTTAAAACAAGATTTCAAGATTCAAGCTTTAATGCAGGCTAAAGCTTCAAAACTTCAATTAGAACTAAAAAAGAGCTCTAGAAATTGATCTTGATCAAAGCCAGGGAGCAAGGTCTAAATCCGATTTCAATTCCCGATTTGGATTTAAAATCTTGATCAGAACTAAGTTAACACATTGACTTAGTAAATTCTTCCAATACTGGAATTATGGACTAAAATATTCATTTCAATTCTAAATGCAATAATAAAAACCTTTAATTCGCAATTATTTCAAATCAATTTATATAACCAAGAGTACATGATCCAATTATCTAACTCCTCAAGTTGAAAAGGATTTGAAATACTGAGTAATTGAATTATGCTTTGTGAAAGTTGAACCAATTTGCCATACACTCGTCAAGAGTGTTCAAAGTTGGTAACATACTAAAAATGTATGGCCAAGTGCAATAAGCAAATTAAAATCAAAGTTCAGACTAGAATTAGATGAAAATCTAGGTTCTACAATGTAAATAACTAAATTAGGTCTAGTCGAAGCCCAAGCCATGATGGGCTTTGCTTGAGCCTAGACTCACCTAGCTACCATGCATGGACTAGGTGGGTCCAATAATTTTTAAAAGTAAAGAGAATTTGATTTTCTTTGCCTTGTCACTAATCCTAATCAAAATATTCTAGCCAATAGAAGACTAGGGTCGTCATTTTAATTAGTGGATTTCAAGATAAAATGAGGTGGCATCTAGCTCATCATTTCCAAATTTTCTTTTCATCCATATAAGAAAATTAACATTGGCTACTCTTTGCCATGTCTTCCGATTTGGCTAACCAGAAATTTCCAAGAATTTCCCTTGTTGATAATCATGTGAATTGATAAGTAATCCAAGAATTCCCAATTCTTCATTTCATCCAATTTTTCTTTTCATCATTTCCAGTAATCATGTGAATTGATAAGTAAACTCAAATTTCCCTTGTTGACATTTTCTTAGACGAAATGAATATCTCCACTAGCATGCTTGATTTTGACATAATAAATTGAGTTTACATTAAGATAAATGGCTCATATGTTGCTACACCAGAAAGTTGGAGATGATGGAGAAGCAATTTACAAAGTACAGAAGCATTAAATAGAATATCAGCTGCAACCTATAGGTTCATACCATGTGTATGTATGAGAATATAGTTCTGTGCTTAAGGACCAGTACATAATGTAGCAATTTCTTTGGTAGATTTTCTTTCATTGGGATATCTTGCCCACTCAATATCGAGAAACCAGTTGTTTGGAATACAAACGATGAAGTGATCCACAGGTCATACTGATTTGTGCCCTTGAAATAGTGCAATATGCATTTTATTGCCCTTTAATGAGTAGTCAGAGCCCAATGTCACAACAACAAACGTAGTCATCAGTTGTGGCTTTTACTGTGGCCAATGGCACTTGGCCATGGTTGTCTTAGTAACTTGCCAAGGGTTGCCTTCACTGCAAGTAACACGACCAGAAACTTTTTCCAAGGTCAAGGCCATACATAAAAAATGGAGGAAAGAAAATGATCTCTAGTAGGGATAAATTCATTGTTATAGGTTTGTAGTGGTGAGCTGTCACCACTTATAGCATCATTTGGAAATTACATGTATGTTGAATAGTAACCATATATAAAATGTTAGTATCATGACAATAAACTACAGTTCCTATTCTCATGACATGTTTTCCATTTTTAGTGATTGGAGGAATAGACTATGGTGAGTAGAAAGCAGTACCCCTCTAGTGAACACATAGAAAGAAGAACAACTCGATCTTCTCACTTTTGGTAGTGGAGAATCAATGATCCTCCATTCTCTCTTTCTCAGTTTGAGGATTTGCATTGGTTTCATGAATGCCTATGTGGGTTGATGTCACAACAACAAACATAGCCATCAGTTGCGGCTTTCACCATGGACAATGACAATTCACCATGGTTGCTTTAGTAAATTGATAAGGGTTGCCCTAGCTTCAATTAACATGCCCACAAACTTTTTGCCAAGGTCAAAGCAATATGAAAAAGGGAGGAAAGAAAAGGACCGAGAATGAATTCATTGGTGGTGAGCAGTCACCATTTATAGCATCATTTCTAAATGACCATTTCTTACTAAGTGGGTAACTAGATACCTTTAGATAAGCTATGCATTGTAGAAGACATAGAAGTGTGTAGAAGTTAGGATAAGCCATGCTGGAACCATAGCAGACAAGAGCTGAGAAGGGGTCATTGCTAATCCTTTGCTTAACTAACTTGGTTTCTGCTTTGCATACTTCATGGTGGCCAAAGACATTGTGGCCATTAGGAATGTATAGGAGCACCAAACAACAAAAAATATGTAGAGAAGGAGAAAAATCTTAACATAAAACAAATTATACAATGTGTTTTAGAAGTTTGAATCACACAAGTTACCATTTTATGATAACTACAATATATACACTTCCAAACATCGGCACCCCTTTGAAGGGGTTGATTGCATCCAAGATAGTTCCACCTTTTGTTTGCATATCAATCAACAAACAAAATCTACTGTAAGCTCAAATGCCTAGAGAAATTTCTTTTGTCACTTATATAAAGTCCAGTGAATACTTGCAATGAAGATTGTGGAGAACAAAATGCTCATTATACAGTTCAACTACAAAAGGTTTTCCATGCGTTCCAAAATATCTAGATTTATAGGCAACAAGTTTTCCTTTTACAAAATTGATGTTGTCTAAAATTGAAATAATGGAAAACCTAACAATCTTAGTTGGAAATAATGGTGTTAAATAAGATGCACTTTACTACAAATTATCCAAATCCTTCATCTCCCTAAAAGTAAAATTTGAATTAGGCACAAGTTTTATACAACAAGCAAGATAAATGAAGAAAATATTAGAAATGTATATATTGTAGGAGATAGATGAAAAAGAAAAACCTAACTTCTTCAGAACTTAACCAGTATCCCCATTTTACCCAAATTTTGCAGTGGCAAAGCAAGTTCAATCAACGATAGTTATGGGCTAAAGAACCCTCAAACGTGTTCTAAGGTGCATAACAATCACACGAAATGTAGACGTTATTGAAAAAATATCCATCACATAAAAGAGTTCAATAGGTTTCTATTCTTAAAAAACTTGTTCTTAGTAATTGAAAGCAATATCCCTATTGATCTGATTGAGTGCACGCTTCTCATCAACCTATTGGGAAAGCTCCTTGTCAAGCCAGTTGAGAAAATCTTCCACCTCCTTCTACTCTACTAAACATTCATTAAACTACCATCCTTATGAGTGAATTGACAATGTCCCCCTTTGTCTTAACATGTATTTTTTATCTGTAAACCTGCTTCTATGTTAGTACAGTGCAATAATTATAGAAATCCAGTTTATATGTTGTAGTATGCAATAATATTGGAATCTACTATGCATATTGCATTTCCATTCATATAAAAGATAATGGCTAAAATCACAAAAAATTAGAATGCTCTCATACATGTGCATATCATACTAACAAGCAACAAATGCAACAATCCAGCCATTCCAAGTATACAAAAGAAGTACAACTGAACCATAAACACATCATGACTAATTGATATTAGCATTCTAGAAATCCTGAGATTACCAGAAGATTAGAAGCAAACCTGCAAAAGCATATCCAGAATTTCTTTTCCACATAACGTGCCTTAGAATAAGAATTTGAGCATAGTATGGGCAAATTCTTCATTCTATGCTACTAATTATGACCATCAACTGTATACTAGAAGCTTCCTAAAGTCAACATCATTTCTAGTCTTTATTATACATCATCTTTCAAACATTATAAGTAACTAAATTGAGTAAATTATATCAAATACATGATCCTAACTTAGATATCATGATAAAGTTATCCATGAAACTTCACGATTGAAAGCAGTGTGCAAGTTTGATCTTCTAAACTAGTGATTCATATATATCAAACATATATATTGATAAGTTGTTTTAAGAAATTCAATAACTCATTTGCATATTGTTTATATAGAAGGTACATTATTTGTGGCCACTAGAAGATACATTATTTGTGGCCACTACTTTTTGCTATATTCATTAGACCTATGTCACATGGATGTGCCTAAAGGCACCACACCTACATTTATGATGCAAGTGCCTGTGAGCATGTAAATGCATCCTATGTAAGTTTAACAAGAGTCGTCTACTCTTGACTGCACTCGAAATGACCTTTAATGGTGAATGAAAAATGTTAATAAATAGAGAAAAAGTGTTAAATAAAGCTTCACTAACACATCTACTGGCACAATAAAAACATCAGCAAAAATAATGTCACAAAAAGAATACTAATGCAGCAAGCACATGTCAATGAAATTACACAATTGCTGATGTGAAAAGCATGCCAGAAATGATCTAAACAAACATCGCAAAAGGTAGTATGTGGTGGTGCATGAGTTCCTTTTAATGGCACAAACATCATGTCAATAAAGTATGGATTAGCAAAGATGTGCACAATGCGTCACTGGTAGCATCATCACTAATCCCTTTTTGTGTATCATTAAAGTTCTTTCCTTTAGTGATAGCCATCAATATCAATGATTCTTCTCACCCTACATCTTTGATAAGCCAAAATTCCCTCCAAAGCAAAATTTTGTAGAATTTTACATGTCAAAAGGTTCTTATAGATGTTAACTTGAGAGTCGGTCAAATCAGTCAGCCTTTGAAAAAACTTGAATGAGCTAAATCCACAAAGAAAACTAAGAAAGCAATTCCTGACATTTAATCAAAGCTCGTTTTTATACCTACAAATCTCAAATGTGCCATGGAAGATTCTTAAGAAGATTTGCTAGTCATCATTCTTCTGAATCTCTTGGCGTTTAAGATTTTCATCTGACTTAGCTACTTCAATGGCTTCCACATTTTCAAGTTCTTTGCTTACAATAAACAATTTTGTTACTACAACAAACATACAATAGCCAAAGACAAGCCCCATATCCAGTAATCATAAACTAAAACTTTGCCATAAAAGAAACTGAAACACTATAGAAAAACAAACTAGATTGCTTTAACAAAATCTAGTAAATCAGAAAAGCCAACTTCAACAACTAAATCTAACTAGAAAATTTCCTTGAAAAAAGGAAGTAGTAAAAGAGATTTCCAAGCAACATCAAGGACATCATTTCTAGAAACTTACTCTTGCTAATTCTACCCATTTTTTCATTGTTCACATTAATCTTTAAAGGGAAGGAGACTTTGAGCAATTGATATGTAACATTATATTTGTATTATATAGGGATTACATTATAAAAGTACAAAAAATACCACTGCAAACTTGCAACACTAACCCCATCCATAATTTCATATCCCAAATGCATAACACAAGAAAGGAACTTTTACATGCACATAAAAATTGCCACTAAAAATGCACCTAAAATTAATAAAACCTTTACAGATGTGTTAACACTCCAAATTTTTCTATCTCAGTTGATGGATACAATTTCAAAATCTTACAAAGAATTTTACAAAACAAGTGTGAAAAACATCAATTTCAAAATCAATTTCGAATCTAAACACAATTTAGGTTCAAATCATGAATTTGACTTGTATCACAAATCCCAAGACAATATTACAAGTCCAAATCCTAATCCAGTACTCAAAACTAGATCCAAATTTAGTTTTTGAAGTTCAAATCCAATTACAATTATCATTTGGGATCCATGTCCAACCTAGAATTTGCATGTGAATTCAAAATCTGAATCTAGATTCAAATTCAAAAAGTAGATCCAATTCACGATCCAAAATGATATGTGAGTCCCACATGTGGGCCCCACTTTGTCTACGTGGACAAAGGCTGCCCAAGAGGCCATGCCTCTCCTCTCTTTTCCAAAAATATCTCATATTAATGAAACCAGAGAACATCAAAATTAAATTCCATGGGGAAAGAGAGAAATTTATATCTCTCTCTCCATTAATTAAAAAGGAACTATCTAATTATGAAGAGGGGCATAGTTGCAAGGAAGCCACGATCCAGCTATTGAACAAAGATAGACCTTGATTAGATCAAATCTACTTTGACTAAACCTAGTCGAAATACAATTCGAAACTGAGCACAACTGAAACACAATTAAGTGCTTGCTTAGCTCAAATTCATCAAATTACCTCAAACAAGCTCACAAAATGAGCTTTGACTTTGGTCATTTAATCAAATTTGGTAACCAATTCGGATAACTTTGTCCTTTCTATGATCCAATTGAATTTGTAGGACCCAAATTAGGATTTATGAAAGTCAAATACACATGAATTTTTCAAATGTGCAAATCAATTACGAAGTTAAAATCAATATTTCAATTCACAATTTGATTCAATTAAATCCATCTTCACTTGAATTGTGGACAAAAATGCCCTTTAAAAGCAAATTTGATAGGATGTTCAAAGTATTTTCAAATTTAATTGAATTGTCAAAAATAAATCACAGTTCAATTACATTTAGACCTTAAAGTTAAGGAAGGCCTAGAAGACATACTAAAAGTAATGTTCATCCAAGCAATTGACTATGTCGAATGGTTGACAAAAATCGTGGTAGTCCTAAAGAAGAATGGCAAAATTCAACTCTGCATTGATTTTAGGGATTTGAACAAAGCCACATCAAAAGACGACTTCCAAACATCGATTTATTGGTAGATAGAACTGCAGGCCACACTATGGTCTCCCTTATAGATGGATATTCTAGCTACAATCAAATTAAGTTGACCACATAGACCTGCCCAAAACATCATTTACAACCCCATGGGGCTCTTTCTGCTATACCCTAATGCCTTTCGGCCTAAAGAACATTGGGGAAACATATCAAAGCGCTATGACAGCTATTTTTCTTGATCAAATGTACCAAATCATGGATGCATGTATGGATGATTTGCTAATTAAGTCAAAGACTAGAGAGAATCACATCAGCATTCTTTCTCAAGTCTTTGACTAACTTCTATAATATAAGCTCAAACTAAATCCACAAAAGTATGCGTTCGATCTGGAATATGGTAAACTTTTAGGATTTGTGATCAGCAAGAGAATCAAAATGCATCCCTCCAAAGCAAAAGCAATCATTGAGATGCCACCACCAACGAGTCTGAAAGAGTTACGCAGTTTGCAAGGCAAAATTCAGTCAATTAGAAGGTTTATATTTAATCTTGTCATGAGATGTGAACCCTTCAATCATTTATTATAAAAGGGAGTCAAGTTTGAAAGGGACATAAATGTCAGTTCTTATTTGAAAAATCAAGAAATATCTCCTTTGCCTGTCAATTTTGAAACCTCTAATTTTGAGAAAACCCCTACTTCTTTACATCATAGTCAACAATTCAGTCACAGTCAACTATTCAACATGTGGTAGATTTTTGGCACAATATGAAAAAAAATACCGAATAGAGCATGCTATCTATTACATCAGTAAAACATTTGTGCAGTATAAAAAAAATTACTTGCACATGAAAAAGGTTTGTTTAACCTTGGTATGGATGTGTCAAAAATTAAGGCACTACCTACTGTCATACGATGTTAAAATTTTATCCAAGCTCAATCCACTTGTCATACGATGTTAAAATTTTATCCAAGCTCAATCCACTCAAATACATTCTCAAACAACCATTTCTAAATGGGAGGATAGCAAAGAGGCAAGTTCTGTTAATCCATTATGATTTGGAATATATGTCACAAAAATCAATCAATGGTCAAACCATTACAAATCAATTGACAGACTTTCCTCTATCTGAAAAAATCAAAACAAATGATGATTTTTCAGATGAGGAAATCCTAATGATCGAACCAGAGCAGATGTGGGAGATGCACTTCAATGAACGAGAGCATTGAGATATTTTTTTTGTTACACTGGAGAATGAAATGATTCCTTACTCCCTCAAATTAAATTTCTCCTGCACGCATAACATGGCATAATATGAGGCCTTAATGCAAATAATCAAAATGCTTCTCAATTTTAAAGTGCAAAGAGTTCAAATATTTACAGGGTATCTATGGGGGACATATAGGGTATCAAACTCTCGTCAAACAAATAGTGAGAGAAGGGTACTATTGACCCACAATACAGAAAGACTGTCACCAATTTGTCAAAAAGTGCATCAAATGTCAATTGCATGCACCATCAATTCATGCTCCAGCAGCATACCTTCATTTGGTTAACTCAACTTGGTCATTTTCAATATGAGCCTTTGATGTGGTCAGCCCAATCAATCTACCTACCTCAAATGGACACAAGTATTTTTCTTGCAGTTACAAATTATTTCACCAAATGGGTAGAGACAATCACCTTAAAAAAAATTGAAGGATGACATGTTGTGTCCTTCATTCATAAAAACCTTTTGTGTAGGTTTAGCATCTCACATGTTATTGTTTCATACAATGGCAGTAATTTCAAAAATGAAAAAATTTGCAACTTCTCTCACAAATACAAAATACAAAGTCATTTTTCTGCCCCATATTACTCTTAGGGTAACGGTCAAGCATAGGCAACTATCAAAATTTTGATTTGTGTTTTAGAAAGGACTGTCAAAACAGGATGGTATTGGCATGAGAAAATGCACAATGCACTTTGGGCGAATCAAACCACAATTCGAACACCCACCAATGCTACACCAGTAGAGTCGGTGTATAGAATGGATATTGTCCTTCCATTATATATACAAAAACCAGCATTGAAGTTTGCTGCTCTCATTGAACTTTCAACTGGCAAGTATCAACAAAAGAGACTTGCTCAATTAGACATTTTGGACGAGAAAAGGCTACAAGCAGAAGAACATGCTGAAGTCTATTGCGAGAGAGTCGCTTGACATTTTGCCAAATCGGTCATTGAAAGAAAATTTCAGGTAAATGACATTGTCTTAAGATCAGTGGTTCTACTCAGGAGTAGACTCAAAGGAAAATAGGTGCCAAACTAGGAAGGACCATATGTCATCAAGGAGGTTCTACATCTCAATTCTTATCGGCTAATTGATGTCGACGGGGTCGAAATCTCCGATCCAGTTAATGCTTTGCATCTCAGGAAATTCTATACTTGAATTTGCAATTCAAAAATTTCAAAAGAATTGTTAAGCACCTTTCTTGTAAATTTTCAAACCAACTAAGGGGCATCGTATCTCTTAAAGGGAACTTCAAAGATTGATTTTGCAAAAGAATTCAAAATGCATTCTTTAATCAAAATTTTCTAAATTCAGCTCATGTCGCTTGTAGGAAAGCAATCGCAAGGGCATTGGCTTGAACCATGCAAGAAATTTCAATGGAATTGAGGGAACAATGTTTAGGAATTAATGTTGGTCCCCACAATTGAGCACTTGTAAAGGTCTAACATGAGATGCCATGAGAAAAACCCTTGTGACATAAAAGACTTTGGCAAGATGCAAGAAAAGTTATCAAACAAAATGAGTTGAGCAATGAACTTAGAGTGGACGTAGTTGTTCCTCTGGTTCAAAACTCAGCAATAGTGGTTGGGCATATGACTTGTGCTTACATCGTGAAGCTTAAAAGCAATCTATAAACATTTTGCTCATATCAAGCCTTTAGAATTCGAGTAAGTCCGAGGGGTATTTTACACCTAGTACCCTAAGGCTAACTGGTCTGGAAGTTACCAGCCTAAAGCTCACTACAAGGGTTTAGAAAGCCCGATAAGTTTGATATTGCACAAAGTAAATTACACAAAACCACCAAAATGGTGGAAGGCTATAGTGGCTCCTAGGGTGGTGAGGAATTTCCCCCAATAGTAAGGATGACATCAAAGAAAAATCAAATTTCAAGACCAAAAGCCAAAAAAGGCAAAAGCAAAGCAAAACATTTGTCCAGGGGCAAAAGGCATGAAGGGCTAAGTTCTCCAAGCGTCGAGTGTAAACACTCGTACAAATGCAAAATTTTTCAATCAACATAAAATCCTCTATAGAGTTTCTTATGAAATGGAGGAAAATCTTCTTATTTCAAGTCTTTACTTAGCATTTCCTCTCAAGCAAGGATGGCTCGACTTCATTTGGAAAACAAATTTTCAAACAATTTATAAAAAATTTGGCGTGTAATTTTTGCTGCTAAGCAAAGTCTTCAACTTGCTTAACAACAAAGAGGGGCATTTGTTAACACCCCAAATTTTTTCATCTCAGTTAATGGATATGATTTCAAAATCTTACAAGAGAATTTCACAACACAATTTTGAAAAGCTTCAATTTCAAAGTCAATTTCAAACCTAAACACAATCATGAATTGGCTCATAGCACAAATCCCAAGACATTATTACGATTCCAAATCCTAATCCAGCACTCAAAATTGGATCCAAATTAGGTTTTTTGAAATTCAAATCCAAATAAAATTGTCATTTGGGATCCATGTCCAACTTGGAATCTAGATGTGCATTCAAAATCCAAATCTAGATTCAAATTCAAAAACTGGATCCAATTCAAAATCCAAAATGGTGTGTGAGACCCACATGTGGACCCCACTTTGTCTGCGTGGGCAAAGGCCATTCAAGAGGGCACACCCTCTCTCTTTTTCAAAAATACCTCATTTTTAATGAAACTAGATATTATCAAAATTAAATTTTGTGGAAAAAGAGAGAAATTTATATATCTCTTTTTCTATTAATTAAAAAGAAACCATCTAATTATGAAAAAGGGGCTTAGTTCCAAGGAAGCCATGATAGCTTCACCTAACCTACTTAAACTAAGTAGGTTTGACCTGGGTGCACCCAAATGTGGCTCCAAATTCAATTGAGCTTAGTCAACATGAGCATAACCCAGTCAAAGATAGACCTTGACTGAATCAAATCTACTTTGACTGAACCTAGTCAAAGTACAATTCAAATTTGAGCACAATTGAAACACAATTAAGTTCTTGCTAAGCTCAAATTCATCAAATTACCTCAATCAAGCTCACAAAATAAGTTTTGACTTTGGTCATTTAGTCAAATTTGACCCAATTCGAACAACTTTGTCCTTTCTTGAATTCGTAGAGCCCAAATTAAGATTCTATGAAAATTAAATACAAATCTGAATTTTTCAAATGCACAAATCAATTACCAATTGGAAATGAATATTTCAAATCAAAATTTGATTCAATTAAATCCATGTTTAGTTGAATTATGAACAAAAATGCCCTTTAAAATCAAATTTGATAGGATGTTCAAAGTATTTTTCAAATTTAACTGAATTGTCAAAAATAAATTCACAATTCAATAACATTTAGACCTCAGTCACTAGGTTTGAACCTAACAGGTCGATTTCAAAATAATAATAATAATAATAATAAAACTCGAGTCAAGGGTATTTTTGTCTAGATTTTCGGTCAAACTAGGACTTGCTAGGTCTGAACCATGGTTGGCCAGACCTAGCCAAGCACACCCAGCTCGTGTGTGTGGGCTAGGTGTGATTGGTTGGAATCAATTAAAGAGAATTAAAAGCTTATTTAATCGCTCTTTTCAAATCATCAATCCATGTGTCATGGATTTGACCAATGAGAAATCAAGTTTCTCTTAGCCATTGGCTGAATCAGAGGCTGGCTGAGGTGGCAGCAACCTCAGCCCATTCTCTAAAATTTTAAATGAATTTTAATTTTAGCTTGGCACCAATCCTATCATACCTGCTAAAAGAGGGGCAAATTCCCCAAGCCTTGGGCAAGTTCCAAGGGGAGTTGAGGAGGTAGGTGCAGCCACTTCTTCATTCAATTTCATCTCCATATAAACCCACCTTGGGAGCCAAAGTGGAGGACCGATTTTTTTGTCTCTCTCTTCTCATTAGTTGCAGCCAAGAGGAAGAAAGAAGAAGTATCCAACAAGAGGAGAGGCTGCCATCGTCCAAGCTCTCTCCCTCTCTCTTCCATTCCTTGCTTCTAGATTTGCGAATCTAGGGTACTTCATTGGGCTCTTGCTTAGGATTTCTATTACAAAGAAAAGTCTCTCCATCTCTACAATTTCCAGTAAGAAAAATCTATTCTCCTAGCTTTGCTAAGCTTGAATCCAAACTTGGATTCTTGCTTAGGATTGCTTGACTTAGAGAACAAGCAAGGAGAACCCTCCAGCACCAAGGCCGACCTCAAGGTAGTCAATTCTAGCTTATTTTTCATATATTTGTGCTTCTTTCTATTTAATTTCAAGTTTAATATCTATGGGAGGGTTTTATTTTCATTCTTATTTATAGCTGGGAATGATGTCCAGCTAGGGAGAACTACAATCAATGTACATTAATGCATGATGCATGCATGAACTAATTTTTCTAGAAAGGGAACCCATGAATCAAGTTTTAAAAAAAGGTCCCAAGGCCACGTCCCTTTCAAAATAGTTATTCTAAACCATTTTTAGCTTCCTATCATGAGTGAATCCCACGGTGAGAGAGTGACTTATATTTGTTGCAATATATATATATATATTTTAAATGCCTATTAGGGACTAATACATTCTCATAAATGTGATCCACCATTGCATTGCAAATCATAGACAAACAAGTTGAGTAATCTCTTTTTTTTTTTCATTTTATGCCATTTTGATTCATGCATTCTTGATTTAGCGGATTCAGGGTGGTAAAGAAGATTAGAAACTAGTTTTCAATCTTTTTATGTAAAAGAACCCAACTTTGGATCATCATGGTTCATAAGCTAAGTGGTCCATTGTCAGATATCTGATTTTTGAGAGGCAAATATGCATGTATAACCTCTTCTTTAAAATCAATTTTCTCTTTTAAAATTAGGTTGGAACACATTTGCAAACCGAATTTAAAGAAAGAGAACTTCATTTTGATCTGTGTAGTTCAAAACTACAAGATCACTAAATACTATTTGATTTTAAAAACTTTATCAATTCTATAATACATGCAAGAAATACATATAAATTGCTAAGATCAACTATGTTTTTGTAAAATTTATCTTAAAATTCTAAAGTTTAAGCTCTTGAAATGTTAATTTCCAGCCACAAAGTGGTTATCTTTCATAGAACTAGAGAAAGTTCTAATCTCATTTAAACCGGCACCCTAAGATTATTTTAGGATTCGTTGGTTTCATTTCATGTATTTCTAGATCTTGCATGGGATTAATTAATATCCCAAAATGCTCCAAAATCATATTCAAATTTCAATCTAAATCTCTCCTAAAAGAGAATGTTAAACATGCTGAAATCATCCAAGAAATTAATAAATCTTTTAGCATAAAATATGAAATCTAACTTGACTTTAGAAAAAAAAAAGTTTTCAAAAACATCATGTCATGACCCGTGTATATCTAACACTGATGGGAACATGCTCTCAAGAGAAACATTCCCCTTGCTGATTCAGATGTTTAACTCATGAAATTTAATGATTTGTCATCATTCTCTAAGAAACAAGCTTTCTTAGAATCAACATTTCTGATTTTCAGCCATTTAAATTAGTATAAAATTTGATTTTATGGCTATTTTGAGACAAAAGTAGATCTCATTCATGTTTGTCATATATTTTGAAGATTGATTTTAACTTTATTTACATGATTTTCCATTATTTTGAGATTTCAATTCAAGCCTCAAGCTTGTGGACTTCATAGCTAACTCTTATTCTTAATGAAATGTTAGGCATACATAGCAAAAGACCTATATTCTAATTAAAAATCCATCTTTGTGTGTATGGATTACAGGATGCATGTTTATATTGAATGAATGTTGAGAGATTATGAGAGAGAAAAATGAATGTCTCATATAGTTTCTTTTCTTCTTTCATGCATTTACATTCACTAAAATCAATTGCATCATATGCACCTTCCCTAAAAAATTAAGTGATCATATTTCAAGTTGTGACCAAGTCATATTGCAACAAGAAATTCGGAATCTCACTTAGTTTCGAAAGAAAACACAAATATCATCATATCTTAATTCTATCAAAATATTTTTTAAAACAATATGTTTTCTAGCATTTTATAATCTTCATCAAAAGAATGAGTTTTACTTGCTCCCAACTCTTCTCTAAAAAGAGAATTCATTTGAAAATTAAGTTCATATTCCTTAAACATAATCACATGATTTGGCAAAAAGAGAATTCAAAATTATTCATTTGCTAAGAAAGTTTAACACTTTGTCAAAATTTGGTCCTTTTAATAAATCAACTTAGCTATGTTTCTTAAAAATTTGATTGCAAGTTGATCTCAATTTCAATCCAAAATCATGAGATGATCTTGAGTTCACAAAAAGAAACTAAATCTCAATCACCAAGAGTAGGTCCACAACACACTTCATAACCAAATCTCTAATAGACCTAAACAACATAAAAACAAAACTAGTATAAACTCTAGCAACAATAACTGGATAAAAAGAATAAAATTAAGCTCATGAACATGCATAGAAGCCTAACACATAAATAACTACTGCTAAAAGACTACACCATGAATCTAACCTCTAGATAGACTTTATAAAATAGAGATTTTGAAGGTCAAAATGTGTTCAAATGTAATGAAATTAAGTTCTTTGAAAAAAAGATATATGTAAGACACTTGTCCTTTTCACATCAGTGAAGAATTCCACCAAAAAACTCAAGATATGGCTATTTAAAGCATTGTTAAAATTCTGTTTTGCATATTTCTGAAATCACTATTTTTGAAAATTATATCTTAAAAAATCAAGTAAAACCCAGAAAAGATTATCTTCAAGTTCATTTGAAATTTGGTCTACAGACAAGCAACATGTAGACAGAAGCCATGGAAAAAGTTGGGCTTACAAAGCATTAAAATTCACATAAAGTGACCTATATTCTATTCTGAATTTATGTACGTAAATCTTAAAACAAACTAGATTCACAGTGACTCAACTGCTAACCAGATTTCAAAACACTTGATTGAAGTCCTATATCTATATTGAGCCAAACAATATAAAGACTACATCTATGTTGAGTTTGAAAATTGAAAACAAATAAACTAATGTCATCCTAGCTAGGTTAGTTTACTAGAAAACAACTAGAGCAATTAACTTCAGTCACACATATAAACAATATATTTAGATATTATAAAGGCATGTATATGCTTGAGATAATCATACTATCATGCTGGATTAGTAATAAATAAATAAACTTAATTTGAAATTGAAATCAGAAACAACTAGATGTTAAAGAATAACCTATTTAAATGAAAATTCTCGACTTTTACTTGATAATTGTGTCTCACACTCATTACAAACTAATCTCTAACATGACTCTAATATACAACCTACATATGCTAACTTAATAATAAAATTAGCACTTGAACTATATGAATTATAGAATTGATAATCTAAGAACTATATACTCATTGTAACTATACGGGTTAATACCTAATGACTGCTATGCATGTGATATACCTATTCTAAAGATGAAACTCATATGACATGCAAAATGATGTGATGCAGACCTGATAACAACTAGAATCTATTGACTGCCATGTTCAAAACCACTAATTCATCTTCATTTAGATATCTGAAAAGACAACGTTTAAATCTCTTGAAATTTCCTTTGACAAAAAAAAATATTTTGGTTTGAATATTCAAGGGCAATCTTGACGAAGGGATGTTAATCCTTAAATTGTAGCAACCAAATACAAGATCTCCAATCATGTCACTTATAATCAGATATAATTAAATACAGAGAAGCAACCTTAATTTGATGACCTATTATTGGTGTTATGCATGATACAGACCATGCACCAGTGCAAAAGATAAAAAATCAAAACTTATAAACAAGAAAACAACAAAGTAAGTCATCTAAACCAAACGATTTTTGCTGTTAGTATTGGTCAATAACAAAAGACGCATCTAGCACAGGGACTACCTCTTTTTTTGGAAAAATAATGCAAAAAGAAAATGACCCTCGACAGATTGCGATCACTATGGTAAACTTTGAAATCAAAATAAATAAAAAATAAAAAAAAATATAGAACATAAAGACAGTAATATAAACTACACATAGATATAAAAGAGGAGACAGACAAAGGACATACCATGTATAGTGTCCCGATCTTGATCCAAGGATTTGAGAGGCTGCTCTCACACACCTTACAGCTTGAAACCATATCCTCTACACTGAAACAAAGATCAATGAACTTGATGATGGCATAGGGAGGAAGGATAAAAAGAAGCTGCCGTAGCTGGTCCAAGAATACTCTCAAGCATTGATGGTTCACCCAACAAACTCAAGGTGATGGGGTGGAACTTCACCAAAAGTTTGCTGTTTTGCAAAAAAATATATCTCAAAGTTTAAAAAACACAAACTATAAAATAGAAAAGAAAATTATGGATAGAATAAAGGATAGGCACTCGATGAACTCAAGATATGAATGCAGGAGTACTCAACTAACACATGGCACCATGAAAGAACACAAAGAAGTTTCTACTTGCTCTCCACCCAAGGCCTCCATGGACGGCTTTAGGGTTTTATTTTATTAAGTTCAATAAAAAATTATAACATAGCTGTTATGTAGATAGAAAATTTTTTCAAAAAGCCAAAAAAACATCTCCCACTTTTCAGAAAAAGGGTGACACCATTTCTACAAGGGGTTTTCACAATGTTTGAAATGTTTATTATTTGGATAAGGACCTTATTCTTGGATATCTGGTACAAGGTTTGGTTTAGCAGTTTGGTGCAGATCCAGAACCATATTTCTTGGAGAAATTGATCAAAAACTAGCTTATCTCTCTCATTTTAAGCCCATCATGAGTGCAATTTGGACACCAACTTCTTGACAATGAAAGTAATGTAATAATGGATTTTAACCTTAACATGACAAAAAAATATGATGCAGTTCATGCGTCGTTAAGAAGCATGACATTTAATTCTATTGTCTCTGAACCAACTTCTTCTACCAACACATATTCATGTGTATTGCTTGTTGCATGCTTAATCAGGTTCAATGAGATAGCTTGATGGTTGGACTGCTCTTTCATTAGCACAGCCATAATGAATACAAGTCCTTTTCGAATCTTGTGGTGGTATCCTCCATCTTCACTATCACATACATGAAAGTTGTCATATCAATTTAGCTATAGATTCATGTTTACATGTTCTAGAGTGTTCACACTCACATAATCTTTTTACTACATAATTGGCAAGGATAACACATGTTGTTAGATTTGTACTCTATTTCATTTTGATTTTCTTTTGTTTTTGTGAGTGAAAGAGGAAGTGTAATTGTTGTACTACCTTCTAGGATAGTTGATGAAAATGGAAAGCATTTTTCTTTCAAGATTTCCAGTGCTAGCACAAGTTGGAAGCCTTCATTTGCTTGCCACTTTTTCTATTGTTTTATCTGACATCAGCAGCGAAGGTCACATATTGGAATATCAATTTTAACATTGTCCTACTTGCAATCCCTGCAGCTCTTGTGCCACTCTCCAATGTTGAGCAGTTCCAAATCTCAATTTCGATCACCCTTTTCTTCCTCAACATTTTTTGGGGCTTGTACATAGTTTGGAAGCAAAAGGTGAAAACACTTGCATATCCCTGTCATGCAACTCAAGTCTATTTTATATTATTGCATTTTCAAAGCCTCTTTTTGCATGTTCATGCAATGAAATCTATTGCAATTGATAGGTATAAAGGCTTTTCAAACTATGGTGTCGTATTCACACTTCATCTAAGCAAAATGTTGATATACCATTACAATTGGACAAGATTATGCAATTTGAGTGGATAAGGCTCAATCTTGTTGCACCAAGGATATATTGTTCATAACCTGTGGTAGACAATTAGATGAACAGATTATCTAGATTTGTTCCATATTCTGCTTTTTTATTATGATAAATTATTTTGTTTCTCTGATCATTGAATTTTTATGACGATGGGAGATAGTAAAGCTATAGTTCAAAAAGACACCTAGTGTGGGATGATAACCAGATGCATTTTTTATTAGATTTAATCAATATGCTAGAGAACAAAAAACAAATTAAAGCATGTCAAAACTAAACTTAAGCATCATGATGGGCATTCTAAAGACAAGTAGATTTGGGCGGGATGCCAATAAAATGGTGGTGGTATTTGACAATAAGATATGGATTAAATATATAAACATGTATCTAAATAGAAAAAAGTACAAGGGCCTTCTTTGTTGTAATTTTATAAGCATGCAGAGGAAATAAAGGCATAATCAACTGCTAAGAGTGATCATAAAAGTAAAAAGTTATATATACCAATACTACCAACAGAAATTTGACCTACAAAGCATTATTAGTTGAGGAAGTATCTCAAGAATATAATTTTGATGACCCCATGAGTAACTCACTAAAATTACCAGCCTTCATCATCAAAGGGAGAAAGCAGGGATAGAAAGTCATAGGGGGTGCTTATATCTATGAGATGCTAAGTAATCTAACTCATACGTGCCAAGTTTTTAATGATGTAATTCCATATTATATGATAAAACAAGATAAAGGCATAGTAACTGAGCTATTCCAAAATGGTGAAATTGTTACATCTACTTGTTTGAAATCCATTGATTTGTGTCATATTCACAATATGTGGCTACATTCTTTTGTGTTCTAGTAAAGTTGAGGGATAATTAGTTGCACAATGGAATTGGTGATAGTGGATACATGTATCATTCTCAATTTGACATGTTTAAGTTAATTTTGCTAGTATTACACTTCATGTTTATACTTCAGTCAGCATGTGTAATTTAATATGCTTTATTTTTAGTATATATGTGGGTTGAGTTAATATATGTTTCATTTTGTCTTATTTTAGATAAGTTACATAATGATGAGTGTCTTCTGTAAGTCGTGTTTATGTCAATCTGTTTATCCATTTATTAAATTTATGAATCACTTAGTTATGATTCTCTCTTATGTAATAATCCAATGAAACACAATGCAATAAATTTCATTACTTTCAATTGAGATAGTTATTATAATTATGGAAACAATGAGATAGTGTCATCGTCCATCACAAGAGAAATGCAAGCCAACGATTTGTTGATGAATGCATTTATGTTCATCAATAAGATTGCTATTACCTCATGCATATGGTACAAAAAAACCATCTAAGATTGTATAATCTTTTGAGTTGGAGGACAAAAAAAATGATTTGTGTCAAATATCAATAAGAGAACAAGGTGCCACGTTTTTGCCAACTATGGAGCAGGATTCTTTTTTATGTCATATATCCTAACATTGTGAATTTTTTGACTCCTTATCATTAATATCGGCATCATTTCAATGTCCCTATGCATGACCAATCCAAAATGAAGAAAGTTGTTCAACCATAGATATTCATCTTTATGTAGCACAATAGAACATATACTTGGATTGTTAAAGGCAAGTTTTCTTATTTTTAAAGGTAAAGTGCATTGTCCAATCAGTACACAAGTCAAAATTGCACAAGAAGTTTATATTCTTTATAACTTTGTAATAGAGAATAATCCAAATGCAGTGCAATGTTTTGAAAAATGAAAATTACAATGAAAGCATACAAGCAATAATGTGCTTATTGACACAACAACAAATCATATGTGGAATGACTGGTGCAATAGTAAATAACTTGATGTTTTTCATGTTGTTCTTTTAAGATAATATTCGATAATTTGTATATAATGTGTGCATTATTGTTGTGGTTTTGTTATAGAATGTAATGCTTGCAGCTAATATTGTCATTTTACCATGCATTTTGCTTAACATATTGCAAGGAAATAGAATCTTTTTGGTCAACATCTATCTCTCATAGTGTCTAACCTAATTTTTATATTTTTCTGCTTTGTTTGCTTATTCATGTGTACTACACTCATATCCACATATATTGTTGTTTAAAATGCAAGGAATAAAGTGAAAACCCAATGGATGAGCACTAATGCATGATTATTAATTGGTTGATGACATGCTATATTCATCATTTTCAAGTCATGAAATAAATTTTCTTTGTGGATGTGACTATCATTATATGCATTTATGTGTATACGTAATTATTCACAAAAAAAAATTATTTAAACACTTTCACGTGGATTGTACTCGAGGAATTAAGAACTTGCACTCTGCTTAGGTCTTTGTGTTGTTTATGACATAATAATGTTTGTTTACTGCATCTTGAGTGGTGCTCTTATTGTGTGTCTATATTAAACACTTAATCAATTTAGGTCACATCCATTCTATCTTTATTATTTAATATTCTAAATTGTAGTTTTTTAGGTCTTCTATATGTGTAGAGAGAGAGAGAAAGTGGGTTAGATTATTTAAACACCTTATATATCCTCTTACATATTTTACCAAGTGTTTTCTTTTATCATGGATTGATCTAGGTCATTTTTATGTATATGAAGACAAAGAAAGTGAAATTATTTTCATTATCCAATTTATTTTTGCATATTATCTTAGGCTTTCCTTAGCTAAATGGATCTTAGGTCATTCACATGTGCGGAGAGAGAGAGAGATGCAAACATGTTTTTATCTTGTCCCTCATATGGTTAAAACAAACAATTAAAAAGACAAGTTGGGTTTGGTGTCCACTTGTCTTTACATTTGCACAAACAAATGTTGGACATAATTGCATCTTGTCCTCTTGAACAAGAACTTCTTTTTCACAAGGACACATCTTCGAAGAATATGTGTTCCATGAACATATCTTCCAATACCCAATAGCTACATTAGGAGTACAATGCAAAGAGGCTTGCTTATTTCTAGATGCAGACTATAGGAGGGGCTTGTGGCTGTTCAAGTTTTCCTCCGATCTCTTCATCAGTGCTGTCGGCTGGCAGCTATCTCTCTCTCTTTGGTTTACCCTGACCATAATGTTGTTTGTAGAGGCTTGCTTCCGTTGCAAGGCCGCCAAATCTTCCTTTCAAGTACCTTAGTCTTTCCATGTCTCTTACCCTACCATCACCGTCTTTTGGTCTCATATTGAGTGCTGAATCCCAGCATGAATCTAGGGTGCTGGTAGCTAGCCAGCTTTGATCACCACCTTCTCACCTTCCTTTGTCTCAAAATTTATCATTTGTGGCCTGTCCTCTTGGGCTTCGGGTATTATATCTCCTTTGCACACCTGAAGAATCGTCCTCTTAACGCTTCTGTATTTCCTCAACCTTGCTGTCCTTCCCCCTCTACCCCCTCTATCCAAGAGCTTCACCCTCTCCTCATGCTATTGTGCCACTACTGGAACTATCATCCCTTGGCTTCCCTGTCGAGCTCTTTGATTTTTAGAGCCTTCCTCACAAACCAATGTTTTTGCCTAGCTCCTTCCTACTGGCCACATAAACACCATTGTCTTGCTCTCCACCTTGCCAATGCTTGCCCTCTCTGTCTCTCTGTTGTAGAAACCCGTTTCCACCTTTTTGTCTCTATGCTCTTTCTTTCGTCATTTCCTTGCCACCACTTGGACAGCCCTCATTCCCCTCATCACATCTGTACCCCTCACCAGTTGCTCATCATCTCACCTTCTTTCATGCACAAGCAGTGGACGCTCACTTGACACCCTTATCTCATCAGTTTCTGGTAGAACTGGAGAAAGCAAAATAATAGGGTATTCAATGATGAGTCCTATAACCTTCCATCCTTTTTCTGTTTGTGGTGATCGATGTTCACCTTTCCATTCAAATCGGTTGTTGTCAACTTCCTATTGCAGACTAGACCTCGCCCTCACCCCTCTCTTCTCTCCCCTTTCTTTTCTTTTTTCTTTTTTTTTCTTTTTTTGCATTGACCACCTTTCAAATCAAATTGCTTTTTCTTTTATTGGCAGTTATCTACTCTCTCTCTCTCTCTCTCTCTCTCTCTCTCTCTCTCTCTCTCATGATTGTAGAATTGTATAAAGAAGATATTATTACTTCCAAGGATTCATCTACTTCTTAATGTCATTCTATTGTTTGCATCTAACTATTGTTTATTATTAAAACAAGAATATATATATATATACACACACAAATAACATAAAATTATTTTCAGGATCATATCGGTTTTAACAAGCACCAGCCCAAACTTTTAGTATTAAAGCCTCTATCATAATATAGATAAAATAATTTGAATATCCACTACAAAGATTTGGGTTCATCCGCTATGACCATTGCTTCTGACAACAACTATTTTTCGTGATGACTCATGTTCCCATTGCACCAGCCCAAACATCGGGATCATTGGCATCCAATTTCCTTTTGAGTTTCAATTAGATTGTTTTTTTTCGTGAATATTTATTAATGCCATTTAATCCTCAAAAAGTTGTGTAAAACACTCACTCTCTAGATCTTTGTCACTCTCCCTGATTAGTTCCCTCGAAGCAGTGAGTAGTTCTATGCAACATAGGGCCACTGAGAGCTCTGTAACAATGGTAATCTCTCTCTCTCTCTCTTTCTCAATTTGTCCATCATCCTCTTGATCTAGTGATCATCTCTCTCTCTCTCTCTCTCCTCCTCATCCTCGTCTTTGATTTTCACCATGTCAGATACAAAACCCCAGTTTGGTTTACAAGCCATCAACCACAACGTTGTATAAAATTTGGGTTTCAATGCTAAATGTTGTAGGGCGTCTAGGGCCTATTTCTAGATGTTGCAATTCAACTAATTCCAATGCTCTTCTTGGTTTGCTTAACTCTCATGTTGTTGAATTTTTCAGTTTTCCAAAAAATCTTGCCCTCTTCTTTCATGACGTGTTTCTGTGTACATTTTTTTGTGGTGTTGGTCATTGATTTGTTGTCTGAAGAACGACCAATCATGATAGCCTATAGTAGCAAGATTGCAAGATTGTATGTGTTTGTTGCCTTTTCCTACTTTTGAATGGTGCAAGTGTGAAGGGGGCCAGAGTTCGAACTTTTAGGAGTCTAGCTTTTACAATGTCATTGCTTAGCAGACAACTCTTGTTCCTAGTACTATAATTCCTTGATGTAGAGAAGTTCAAAGAGACCATTCACAAGTATGTGATTGCTACTATTTTTTATGTTCACAAGATTTTGAAAACAAGTGTTTCAAAAATCCTTTAAAAATCATCTATTTTTATATTTGCAAAATAGTTTTCATTAATGGCTTATTGTGTTTTATAGATGAGAGAAGCTATTCCTGTCAAATCTGTAATATTGCTTACATTATAGCGAAGTTAGGAGTAAGAGCTGGTCTAATTGCTGCCGCGCTCCTTTGACAGCACCCTTCTGTCTCCTCGCCCTAACTTTTCTGCAGATTGAGTTTGTGGTTGTTAATCTAAGATCCGATATTTACAAATGGAATAATGTTAATCTATAATTTCTAAATTAGATCATTTATCAATCTAAGGTAGTTTATCAAGATCCCAGTTAATGTTGCGGCAGAGTACATGCAAAGTAGTCGAGTTTGCTTTTCCACCACATCAACCTAGCAACTTATAATTGAATACCATTAACTATTTTATGATTATGATAAATATATAATGAAATGGATCAGCTAAATATATCTTCACCTCTACAGTATGATATTTAAGTACAGGCGATTCTCCCGCTCAAGGCAGCCAGTGTTTACATTGACTTTGTTCGAGGATCAAATAGAACTGTTTACAGAAGGCTTCCAGTTTATGGCTTCCCTCACAACGAGAAAAGAAAATTAGATGTTGAACACTTTAAGAAGCCTCTGTGTTACCCCTTAAATTTTAATAAAACAATAATGCTTTTTCCCTGCTTCCTAAGACAAACTTTCTAGGCCGTGTTCTTCTCTTAATAAAGTTCACTGCAATATTAAATTACAGTTTTACATTCTATCATTAGATTACCATATTGAGAATGCTTTTTACTCTGTAGCCCTAGACCGTCTTTTTAGAGGGTTCCTTTTCTAGTAGCAATGGCCCACGAATGATGGGTGATAATTGCCCTGATCATTGTTAACTCTCTATGCACCATTGGACGAATAAGAACATGTGCATATGATCATAGAAGTTTTCAATACAAAGAATAATAGTTAGAATACAAATAGAAAATGCAGAAGAAAATGACAATTAATTTTATACTGGAGGAGGTGGCAGGTCTAGTAGGAGCCAGAACCCAACACAGTCATCTGAATCTAGATCCTCTTGGATGGCCAGAAAATGCAGCCCCCCGCAGGCCTTCTTGGCTGCTTCCCAAGCTTCGGCCTCCTGGGTTGCAGCTGGAGTCTTCCTATAGGTGGCATAAGTATACCTTGTAGAAACTCCAACAGAAAGAATCAAGCACGCCCGGCCAGTGTCAGCTTCCACAGATGATAACTCCAACCCATTCATCCAAGCTGATCATGTGAAGTAAGCCGTGTTAACATCCAACACACAGCCGAAACAAATATTGTGCTGCTTACCCTTTTACAGGGAGTTAAACTGGGCAGATGTAGTGCCAATAAATCATGTTTCAGGTTTCGGTAACATGTTACTGTAAAAGGATAGAGTATTTTACTTCATCATCTAAACTGAGTTCGACAACTGTACTTGTCCATGACATTATTCGAGCATACAAAAAGACTTGTAGTCAGATAAAAATCCTATTTTGTATTACTATAAAAGGTTGTGTGAATTTATATTGGTTGTGTGAATTTATATTTGCATCATGCAGTATTTGACACTTGCAATGGGCTCAAATCATCTACAAAATTCATGAGAGATTATGCTCCTTGAACTTGTTTTCTTCCACATGCATAAATGTTTTAATAAGATACAAAGGTCACAGTGATATACCAAACAATGTTGTAAAACAAAAATAATAGAAAAATTCCTGATCTAGAAGGTCACATTTATTTGCTAGTTAGACAATGCCATACATTAATTTATCTTTCCCCAGTATTAACGAAAAAAAAACAAGTACCTGCCAAAGGTTTAGCACGTGAAGATGCAACTGCTAGTCCTGGTATGAGTGTGCTATCTTCGATGTTGATCCCCAGTAAGTCTAAATCCAGACTTCCAACAAAAGCAAATCCTGTCTTCAGTGCTGAAATCTCTTGTTTGATGGCTGTCGAAAATATGATTGCTTAGTTTTCTTCTAAACTTAAAATTGCATGATAAAATGGATAATCTAGCAGCCATTCGAAAAAAAAAACCTCAAGAATAAACTGTGCTGCACGGCCACCAAGTAGATTTAACAAAGGAAAAGCCAATGAAAGAGCTACTTGTTTCTTTCAGTGATATGCAATTCTCCCTTTCCACAGAAACAGTAACTTGTAAACTTCTTACAAACAGATATAGACATCTTAAACTAGATTATCTAAATATTTTGTGTGTAATCTAAACTTATAGAAATATGACCTTTAGAGTGATTAGATGTCACACGGCAACCTCTTTTCAGCAAACACACCCATGCTGACACACCTACACATGGGTGTGGTCCTGGACATGGCAGGGGCACGGCATCGGCCATGTTGAGTGCAGTGAATGCAACCCAAGCCCAAACCCTATTTACTCGATAATTTTGACCAACCCAAAAACTTCCACATTTTAGGTTTGTTTTCTTTTTTATATGTGTGCAGCAAAGGGTCGAGGTCAACCATTTTCTACACTTGCTGTCTGCCTCTTAGTCTGTCCACCACAGCGTCTCCCCTCTCGCGTCTATAGTGTACTTGCATCTTTGGCGTCTCCCTCTTTCCTCTCCAACCTCTCCCTCTCTCTTCTCTTCAACATCCCTCTCCCTCCTCTCTGATGTGTGTTTGAGCGGCAACTGCATCAATTCCAGCTACAAGGTACGCTTTCTTTCTGTCTCTATCTCCTCTCTTTGTATCCCCCTCAGCTCTCTGTGTCTGTCTTTGTCTCCCTCTCCCTCTGCCCTCTTTCTCTTTGCCTCTGCCTCCCTCTCACCTTCTACATTTCCCTCTCCCTCTACTCTCTTCTGTGTATGCAACTCCTTCTCTTCCTCTGTTCACTTTTTCTTAGTCGAGGAGATGTGGATCCCTCAAAATGTTTTATGCCAATGTATTAAACATGGTTTTGTTGTCGTATGGGCTCCTTTATTGTGAACAACCAGTGGGCTTAGATGAATTGAGTATGGGAAAACCATTTCTTCTAACTACTTGCCTTTTGTCTCTACTATTATCAATCTAATTATAGGTTCTGTTTGACTCGCAATTAATTTTAGGCACCTTTCTTCTCGTTTGTGATCTATGCATTCTTTGCTATAATTTTTAGAATTGCTCCTCACTTGTGTCTGCACCCATGTGACCTAGGACTGACTTGATAGGAAACATATATTATTATTAACTCAATTGACTTACAAGTTCAAATGAGTTTTCTTGATCATCAAAAATTTAACAGCAATTATAACATGAAAATCTTCTATAGTAGAAAAAATCGATATATTTTCATGGATACACTCTTTATGTGCCTACCTCCACACGTGGCATACAACTCTCTCACAGGAGGTACTTGCTTCTAGTTCCATTGGCCTCACGGTCAAACAGTTGTGGGAGAATCTTGCATAGACATATCCCTAAAAATCAAAGGTATGTGTTCAAGGCTGTGTTCAACAGCTAAAAGGGAGTTTTAGAGTCTTAAGAGAGGATCAAAATCTGTCATGGAATATTTGGTTCAAGTTAAAGATCAGCTTGTCGTGGTTGAACATGCAGCTTTAAACTGTGATAAAGTCCAGCAGATTCTGAGTGGACTTGGCCAGAGTACCACACGTTTTGCACTGCTTCAGAGGCTATTCCACTTTTTCCTACATTTGAAGAACCTGAGGTCAAACTTCTTCAACATGACGTTGAGTAGTGGAGATGAGAGTTCTCAAAGTGTATTGGTGACAATACTTCACCTAGATGTAAAGTGGGAATGGAAACTATCAAGGAACATGAGGACGAGGCCGTTTTGGTTAGGGTGCATGAGGTATTCTACCAACTCCTATTCTTCTAGGAGGAGTTAGAGGATTCCAGCATGTTTCCAATGCAATAGAAATGATATGTCAGGCAGACTATCAGTATAATCCACAGAACAAAGGAAAGGCTAAGCAAGAAACTCAAGCAGATCAAACATAGTCTTTGAAGGCATTACCAGATGACATGCAACAGCAAACTATAACTGTCTTTTCATGTATGACTTTTAAGTAGAATGACCAAGAATAGTGGCATGTCGATTCTGGAGCGGCTAAACGTCACAATGCATAGTAAGCTATTTAACTTGTCACCTTATTTTCAGAAAGGAACTATTATCACAGGAGATGGATCACATAACTCCATCACTTAAACTGGAAATGCACAAATTCCCTTGTCTGGTTCTTCTTTAGTTTTCTCCAATGTTCTTATTGCTCCTTATATCAAAAAAATTAATTATTATTGTGTATATACTTGTTGATGATATGAATTCTTCTGTCAAATTCACTCTCTCTTATGTATGTCAAGGATCTTCAAACGAAAAAGACGTTTGCTAAAGCGAAGCAACATCAAAATATGTACATCTTCAAGAAAGTTCCAGTTCTTTCAATTTTTCCTGGGTTGCTTTGTCAGGTTATCCTTCAAATACAGTCTCAAGTTCAAAGTTAAATCTTTGCAGTCCTTCCAAATGTAATAAGCACAATTTATGGCATAGTCCTTTAGGTCATTGTAGTCATGGGTTTCTTGAAAAAGCTTGTAGTAGATCTTGTCCCAGAGTGAAGTTTAGAGTTTGTGTTTGGAGTAAATAAATGTTCCAGTTGTGAAAAGTGTAAAAGACGTGTACTTCCAGTCCAAGAGTCATGTACTTCCATTCCATATTTTGAATAAAAGAGCTTCCAAGCCTTTGAGATTGACTATTCTGTTGCTTGGGGACCCACATTACTGGGAGAGATCTAACCAAAGCTTGTTATATCTTCAATTTCTGCTCACCCTACACTGCCAAATGCTGTAGAATTTGGCAAAACACGTGCTGCATCTTGGGATTTGGAATATGGTGATGCAATATAACCACTGCCAACTGTCACAAATACCAGATGGTGGGCTGGAGATTCATCGGTAGATTGGAGAATGGGATGTAAAAGACCAGCTGGAAATAAGTAAGAACACCAACAAAAGTGAATCTCAAATATTTGGAACTGTTCACGTTGATTATTGTAAACGATGACAAAGGAATCACATTGCTTCTCAATCATTTATTCTTTGCTTCAATAGTATTTTGTTTTCATGCATAAGAAAGATCAAAGGAATCAAATAGAACAAACTTTGGAGAGAGATCATGCATATTCATGGATAACTCATGAGTAACTGCAAACCTGAAAATGGTAACTGAACAAATGCCCACTTCTCTCCAACTAGATTCTCAGGAAGGCCCATAGGAAACGGTTTATCTAGAGCAAGAAGTGGTTTTGATCCTTTCTGGAAACCAGGATGGCGTGAATAAACAGTTTCATACCTCTCCTCCAGCCATATTAGTAGTGATATACACTGTACATGAAAGCAACTATAGTAAATAAAACTTGCAATGCTTCTGTTCAAGGATAATATCAAACTAGTTATCGTGCATGGATGGAATGTGATGCTTTAACACAAAGCACCAAAAGCTATTTATCATAAGTTCGTACTAAATATTCATCTTTAAGAAATATAAGAAAAGAGAAGCAATTCATAAAGTCCATGGAGACTGTCCATTTAAAAGATAACTGGCTTCTTCTACTTTCAGCAACTCCGGTTTCAGTGCAATAGTAGTTTATTGCCAAGCCTTGTTTGTCATTAGTTTCAATTTTTCCTGTGAAAGTTGGATATAAAAAGCATGAGGCAATGTAGCAGGGATTCACTTTTCTGAGAAGTGGACCTGCATCCTTTGGATCCAGTTTGAAGCTTTGAAAGCAACTTTCGCATTTGGTTCACAAATTACGGGTGCAGGTTCAATTTAGTAGGGACTCTGCCAAAACCATATCAGTTATGGTCTTGATCATATCAAGCCAAAACATGGTCCATCCTACCTCAAATACAATGCTAATTGTTTCTCTAGCATAACCCCGTGCATCTAATGTCTATGACTCTATTATAGGAAAGCACCAATAGCAACCACTTCGGACATATTGCTACTTTCATCAAGCCAAACAGATTTTTTAAATTTTTTAAAAAATTAACAAGCAGTTAGACTCTTTTTTCTTTTCTACTTGTTCTCTCATATTAAAATCTCACAGGTCATCTCTCTCACTCTAAGAAAGCACCTTTCAAAATTTATCTTTAAATTGAGGCACATCTCACTGCAGCCTTCCCATTAGTTGCCTCCTCCAGAAAGAAAAAATCTTCTCAACTTTTTAATTGGATGTCTAGCATCTCTTATATGTGAATCTACGCCTCATCTGCTTTCCAAGGTTTTCCACTGCATTTTACTTTATTATGTTGTTTGTCACCCTGTTTCCTCTTCCAATTTGATGAGAACACTTTTTCTCATTAAGTGTCTTTGCAATCTTTCTTGATCAACTTCAAAGGTTTTACAGCGAAACTTTCCCCATTATTCTAGAAGAAGAATGAATCAAACTCACTAAAAACAAAGTATAATAAACTAGAATGCTGAAGAATGAATTTCATATGAGTAAGAAGCCTTCAACATACGGTTGTTTGAACTTTTGTTGTGTTGTACAAAATTTTTCCACTTTGTGTTCCATATTCTGGAATTTGGGAACTTTTCTTAATATGATACAATTCCAGATTTCCGTTTTCTCTCTGAGCATGTTGGAAAACACCAGCATATTTTAAAACACCCATTAAAGATACATTTGAAAGCATTGCCACAGATAACATACTTAGGTTTTTATGGGAAAGTTTTTTTCATGTGTCAATCAGGAAATGTGTTTTTCTAGGGGAAACAAAAATGAAAAAATAATAGAACAGATTATGAAATTGATCTTTCTACCAATTTTCTTACAGAAGTATGGATAAAATTTCAAAATACTATTAAGAATTTTAAATAATCCTGAAAAAAATAAATTATATTTAAATTTTTTTTACAAAAAAATGGGACAGATATAATATTTTCATTTTGTCATTTCTTCAAAATATAATATTTTTTCATTTTTATTTATTTTTCAATTTTCATGTTTTTGTGATAAATAGCAATATTTGACACTCACAATTTAAAGTGATAAATATGGAAAGTTCAAACTTGGAGGACTTTAAATCTTTTTATAAAGAATAATCGCATGCAAATAACAGTATTTGGATTGTCAAGCACCATGAACATTTTTGGCTGGCATATGGTAATAAGTAAAAACTTAAAAAGTTATGGCCCATAGCTTTGAAAATCCTCTACTTATGGAGAAAAACTAGGAGTATTCCCTTCTTTTCTCACCAATACAAGACTAGACTTAAATGGACTAAACTTAATTACGAGTCTTTCCATCTTTACACAAAGTGATACTTAAAACATAGGAAAACTAAAAAGTTGAAAATTTCATGTTCAATTTTTTCAAATCAAACCCTAAAAAAAAGGAAAAGCCATAAAACAATAATTGACACACACACACAGACACAAATATACATATATACTGAAAAAATATCCAGTGTGGCCCCTGAAAATTTGGGAAAGCCATCAAACCATTATACATATATATACACACTGTCAAAAGGCTGGAAAGAAACTTTTCCAAGTGCAGCCCAAAATATAGGAAAGCCATAAAACTGTTGTATATACAAAGCATTACATCAGAAACCCCAATTACTGCAAACAGCACAGTTAACTGATTATCCAAATCACTTCGACATATTTAATGCTGTTGCGTGGTACAATATAATTGAGTAATTTCACGAACTACACAAAATACAGAAAGCTAAAAATGGAACGAATCAACTCGGTATTCACTAATTGTGACCTCTGGTAAAAATCAAGTACTCATTAAGATTCAATGCTTTGTGCCAACCAAGGAAATGGAAAAGCTGTGGGTTAGATTTTCAAATACCCTTCTACTGGGGATCGGCTTTATTCCGAGCTCCGTACAAGCTTTCGTGATAATCGTCTGCATCTGAGATCTATATGTACAACAGAGACGAATAGGCACGTCTTCACTCTCAAACCATATCACGAAGGACAGCCCGGTAAGGAATAAAGTAAAATAAGACGAAGACCAAATAAACTCACCGGAAGAACCGGACGCGTTCCGGCAACGGGACGCCAAGCGCCTGCGTGATCGAAAGGATGGCCTCCTTGAGCGTTACGCTGTTGATGACATTGTTGGGAAAGAACTTGGCGAACTGCAGCGACACTGTGGCGTCACAGACGATGAGCTCCCACATCTTCTTCCCCCGGATGTCCAGTATCGGCCTAGAGCAGAAGTCAATTTCCCACTCCTTGATTGATGCCGGTGGGGTTTCGGGGTCCAAGAAGCAGATTTCCATGTCAAGGGGGGACTCCAGAGATGCCGCGGCATCCAGGGCGTCATCAGTGGTCTGGGAAGAAGCTGACTGCTCGCCGATGGAGTGTAAAATGGAGATACTGGCTCTGGGAATTGAATCGGAGATGGAAGGGAAAGCGGCGACGAAGTGGTTGACGGTGGGTATGGACCTTGAAGGAGAGGGTCTGGAGAGAGAGGGCGCGTTCAGAAATGATGCGGGGTGGTGGTACGTTTGTGAATGGAGCGAAGTAAAAGGAAGGGAGGCCATTGGAGTATCCTAACTTCCCTCTTGTCTGAGAAGGGGAGCGAGTAGCAGAGCTCGCATTCTTTCGGAGGGCGCGATACGGAGGGCACTTTATCCATCCACGACCGGGAGATAGCCAGTGGCGGCAACTGTTGACGAGGGAAAATCTCCGGGCGCGCAATTAAAGAGATAGCGTTCCGTAAATGACCCTTTTACGTTTTCTCTTTTTTCCTTTTTCATTCTACGGTTTATAAAAGAACCTACTGCCCTCTTGGGTCTACCGGAAAGGTTTATTTGGAGCAAAAATGCATTGAAATGTGCATTGAGATGTGATGGTGGCCATCCAAAACTTAAACACAAAGTCCTTTAAAAAAGTAAACTACCTTCAAATTCAATATGCTACAAGATTAAATGTCCTTTTGCAAAAAAAAGAGTTTAATAAGCACCCTTCACTCAATTTCACACCAGAATGTCTTCGAAT
This sequence comes from Nymphaea colorata, assembly GCF_008831285.2. Classification (NCBI taxonomy): domain Eukaryota; kingdom Viridiplantae; phylum Streptophyta; class Magnoliopsida; order Nymphaeales; family Nymphaeaceae; genus Nymphaea; species Nymphaea colorata. Next base: position 13,196,208 of record NC_045143.1, read on the forward strand.
ATGCCTCAACAGATCTTGCTTCCTTATTTGTGTATGCAGCAGTTTCACTCTCCCTCCCCCTCCAGCAGCGACTTCACCCTCCCTGCTCTCATTCTATCGACTAATACGCTTGAGGAATCTAGCGACATGCTCGGAGATGACGCTTCCTATATACAACAACCCAAGGCATTTAAAAACTATTTTGTAGAATTCTATTGACTCCACACACATCGACTTGCATCACCTAATGTAGGGAAGAAATTTGAAGGGTGGAAAGTAAAGAATATTTTGTCGAACCATAGCTTAAATAGATATGTATTGATTAGTTATGATCATGTCCAGACATAAACAGGCTGTTTCTACTGACATGTCGACACCTTTGTAACCATCTATGTCATATTGTACTCAAGCCACATCTATAAAAACATTATGATTGTTCTCGATTCAAGTATGTGTAATACGCCAAACGTCGATTTTTGTTCAAATAATATCTGTTATACTATTTGAATTACAAATAGCGTCGGAGACCTATCTATCTAGTTGGTAGTAGTGAAGTGTGTGTAACTTTAAATTTATTTCTATAAACCTGTGCAGTGTATCCTATGTAAAGGCAGGTTCATATATTATCATTTTATTAGCATTACACCACTATATTTGATCGTGCAACTATGTTACAATTCGCAGGCATCTTATAGAATGTTATATCAAACTTTGTAAGATTATATTACCATTTGTAACGATATACGTTATTGTTTTAGTGATAAATTACATATACCTTTAAAGAAACCACCGGATGTATAAAATTCTTTATCAAATGTATAAGGTGCTACTATCATTGTAACTATATAATGCTATCGTTGAGGTAAATGTTGTTGTGTCTTTTATGAACATTTTTACTGTTGAGATGGCATGCAATGTTTAGCTCAATAGTGGCCTACAAATGTATTTATGAATGTTGACAACAATGATGTTGATGACACGAATGACATGGTTTTTAAAGAACAAGTGACACGGTTTACTATTGGAGATGATTTCTAACAAGCGAATCATTGCTACAAGAAAAGGCAGCAGCGGTTCTAGCAATTTCGGCTGTCACATGCTGCCTCCAAGTAGCAACAAAATAGAGTTGTGAGAGAAATGAAAGAGGTTAAATGAGTTTTAACTATATATATATATATACATATATATATTATTGGACTAAATGTAGTTCTTAGAAAAAAGGGTTAAGAAACCAGCTTCCGTTTCCTCTGATGTAGCTTTCTTCAGCTCAGAACATTTCACCCTTGGCATCTCCTCTACTAGAAAATTTCTTTGATGCACTACAAAAAAAGATGGATTCACCTACGCATGGAAAATCTCATGTTGGTGAAAGATGACTTTTAACGACATGCAGAGCCAAATGTTGATGAGTATTAATTTTCACCAACATCCAAAGGAAGATGTCCCTGAAAAGCAGCCTTCACCAATGTGTGTCGTTAGTATGTCGTTGTGGCCTTTTACCAATGTCCAAAACTCAAACATCGCTAAAAACTTAACTTTTATTGATGTCCAGTTCCGAATGTTGGTAAAAGTACTAAAAAGAAGCCAGTTTTACTAATGTTTGACCATTCTCCCATCGATGATACTTTTACCTAGGGAAAATTACCGATGTTCAGCTCTAGACGTCTGTAAAATACATGTAATGAGCTAGTTTTACTGATGCATGAACATTGTCACATGGTTAAAATTTTTCCAAGTGAACAATTATCGACGTTCAGCTCACGCGTCAGTGAAACTCCATTTTAATCGACATGTTAACTCCAGACATCTTAATGAACATTGGTAAAAGTTACTGCATTAAGATTACCGACATTTTTTTAATATGCCTTTATCGACATATTTCATGTGTTGGTAAAAGCTTCAACGACTTATTACCTATGCATAACCTTTTTTCTTCTTCCTTCTTTTCTTTTCTCTTTCCTTTTCTTGGACACATGTGTTGTTCATCATTTTTGGACTACTTGAAGCTTAAAAATGTTGGTTCTTCAATCTCCTCACCTGTTTTTTCTTTTGTATATTATTTTATGTTAAAACATTCTTGTAGAGTATATATTCCGATTTTTTTGGTGAGATATCACCATTTTTCGGTAGTATTTAGCCGTAAAACTTTGTAAGAATGTTTGTTGAACTTAGTACCTTCAATTTCATATATTGATTGCATAAAATCTCCACAGAAACACAACACACCCAATGTTTCCCCAATTTCGACTTCGCTGGATTCCAACGCATAATTGGTTGGTTTCTTGAGTGAAATTTTGACCATGTCTAGTTCAATTACACACATGCTAATTTGCAAAATATTACATTGATTGGTTGTCATTTGGATGTGTTTTTTGGATGTTTTCGGTCCCTAGCCTTTTTACCCATCTACCAAGTGTTCAACGAATTGTTTGAACAACTAAAAACTCATAATTTTCTTGAATTGCTTAGATTGTAGCATCATTTAGGAATTATGTACCATGTTTCGTCATTGAATGATGCAGTTAATCTTTTGTTAATGATCTTTGAGTTAGAGATAAGATGGTATTTGTCTCGCATATATGTTAAAGGAGTCACTTTATTTGTTTTATTTTTTGTTAGAAAGTAGTTATTAACAAGAGTTCTTGTCTTTATACTATTAGTTTATGCTTATACCAAGTGCTTATTTAAGTTAAGAAGTATGTACATAATAAAAGTCAACATGGAGGGTCAATTGCAATGGGCTATTTGGCAGGTGAATGTATGAGATTATGTTCAACATATTGTTGGGGTATAGAATCAAGAATCAATAGATTTAAAAGGAATGTCGAAGACATTATCATTAATCCAGAACATGAATCTAGTGTGGAGAGAGTGGAGAGTCCATTAAGTGCATCAGAATTGGTAACCATAGATACATTTACTCGCCAGCAAGTGCATACATACATATTATTTAACCCACAAGGTTGTTCTACCATATATTATGTATGAATATTCTGAACTTCATGTATGTATTACATTGATCATACAATATCTTTTGATGTTGGTACTTTCATTTTTTGGGTTACAAGCAATACTTGAAATTGATTACCAAACAATGTGTGATGAATCTCAATGCCATATAGTGTCTCCATAAAACAAAGTTTTTAGATTGGTTTGGAAACATGTATAGTTCATACATATGCTTGTATGTATTTAGATTTACATTATTTATGACATTTATATATCTATATATATTGTTGTTGACTAAAAAAAATGTGATCAAGGAAATCAATATATATTGGAAGATATTGTTTGGTTGTCTCAGTTCCCAAACAAGAATGCATTCAGATATAAAGGGTTTATATCTAACGGATTCAAATTTCATATAAGGGATAAAGATACATACATGAAATACTAGAATAGTAATGTTTTTATTAATGCACATACTTATAATGTTGGTGAAGTTGAATACTATAGATACATCAGTGACATAATGGATGATAATTACTATGAAAGACTGAAGTATGTGTTATTCAAATGGAAATGGTATAATATCTTGATTGCATGTCAGAAGAACATTAAAGTTAATGAGTTTGAGTTCACGTGTGTTAACATCAACTACAGATGTATGAAGGATGAACCTTTTGTTTTTGCATCTCAATGTCAACAAGTTTTTCATGTAGAGGATCCAATAGACAACAATTGGTTTGTTGCTATTAAAAACACCAAGAGACTTGTACGACATATTAAGACATGATAGAGTGTGATATAGATATACAAAACTCATCAAATAGTTAAGCTAACAATGAAGACGATAATATCTGTTGGGTTAGAGATGAAACACATGCAATATTGATTAGTAATTGGCTTTATTATATCTTTTTATGTCTTTGCATTGTAAAAATCCATTGTATGAGTCCATTCCATATATATTCTTTTCTTGTTGCAATTTATGTTTTATGTTGAAACTAATGTAATGTTTGTGTTGTTTATATGGTACATATGAAGAGTACATATAGGAGAAGACATGTCATTTCTTTGACATATGAGACCGAGTCACATACAAATGAAGAATGCAAAACCATAGAGAGTGAAGATACAAGTACTGACAACTGATGCATGTCCTCTTGGTAATGAATATGAAAGAATTTATAGTTCATGAGTCTATCATTATATTGTGATTCATATGTATAAACTTTATTTGATGTAATTACAGGCTCTTTAAGTATGAATACATGCAACGTTACTCGAGTTTTGGCTATTGCGAACTTAAGAAATAGCTAAAAGCACATGATAACAATGAACTCGTTGGGCCAACCTATTGAAAGAGAGACACAACATTTGTCGACATACATCGATATACAGGTGCACAATCCTGTTGTCAAACCGTTAATCATAATTTTCTCGAGCTTCCAGTATCATCCAAAACAAATCTATGGTTGCATGTACAAGTATGTAATATTTTCACAGAAATTGTTTATGTTAAAATATTATAATAACATCCACTTTAATATATAAAAACATGACAAATATAAATTCTCAGAAGAAGAAAGGGCATCTCTACAGAGGTGGGTTATGCATGAATATGCACGATTGTATGGGTATTAGAGGCATGAATATATGAAATTATTCAAAAAACTTGCAGGTCCTCAAACTAATGTAAAAGTAGTGAAATTCATAAACAAGTACAACATCCCACAAGATCATTGGGAGTCCATTACTAACTATTTTGCTGAAGATAAGTTGAAGATATGTATATGACATTCATATATAATGGATTTGTAATATAAGGACAATATTGCAGAAAAATAATTGTATGTATTTCATGTATTAAGGTGCTTTTGTGTTTTAAGAAATCAGTGAAAAAAATACATAGTCGTATACTAAATAGAAATACTTGCATATGACTGGCACACAGAGTTTTGCATGTTTCAAGGAGAATGAGGTACATGTTATATGTGCTCATGTATTATATGACTACACATATTAACTGATATCTAATACAATATATAGTTTGAGTTAAGTTCTGAGAAGTTCATTGCTATTAGGACCAGTAAGAACCCAAACTACCCCAACCCTAAAACAAATGTTGTGATTGTAAATCTCATTCAAACGATTACATTCTTCTATCTCAACAGCATATATGTGATCATATACTCAAATAATTACATTCTTCATTATATACGTTATCATATATTATAGGATCAACTAAAAGCGTAACTCCAAATAAAGGGATGCAAGATACACCAAAAAATAGTGACCTCTACTCCAAGGTGATGGAACATGAGAGACATGGTAGAGTAGATGACGAACTTGGTGTTAGTCTTTCTTAGTTTGGTTCATCCTCTAATTCAAGTGTCGTACATACTCTGCGGGACGAAAATGCATTATTGAAATATAAAGTTTCTGTACTTGAGTCTTAGGTTTTTCAATCTCAGCAGCAATTCTAGGAATTTTATGCTCAAATTACTCAGTTTATGACACAACAACTTAGTGATACAGGTTACATAATATTTAATTTGATATAATGAGCTCTATTTGTTAAACTTCCTTTCCAATAAAACTAACATGTTTTCTTAATGTTCATTGTAGACATGCCGACACTACCAAACTTTGTATGATTTTCACCTTGGTTTTGAAATTAATGTAGAAGCAATCTATGTTCATGTTTTTGTAACTTTGAACTATAGTAGATCAGTTGTATTGTAATATAAGTTCGAATATTTGTCATACATATTTACTTGGCTTATGAACATTTAACTGTTTTGTTTGTTTTGGTTGATACATGAAATATGTAAGTAGGTATATGACTTGTATAGGCATTTTCGATTTTTGAAAAAAATATATATTCATAGCAGATTAGGTAAGAAAATTAAAACACTTTGACCAATGCATAAATTTGTGTTGATAAAGATTAATAGTGACGTTTAGTGGACATTGGTTAAAGTGTTATCGATGTTCAAGAAATTGTTGGTGAAAAATTTTACCGACGTCCAAGACCATTATCGGTATAAAGTTTTACCGATGATCACATATATGTTAGAAAAACAAACTATTACCGACATGCTTAAACGTCGGTAATAATCAATATTTACCTATGTGTCAAGTGCATTGATAATGGTCCCTACAATGGTGTCTGCTCTCGCATATTGATGATGATTTGTACTTACACTATCTTCACCAAAGATGGATGGAAACATCGATAAAACCATTACTGATGCGTGGCCATGTTCAGACCGTCAGTGATGCCTAGGTTTTTCATAGTGATGTTTCATTTTCTCTATCAAGATTCTTGATATCCACTTTCTCTGGTGGTATTTCTTTCCTCTGCAAACATCTTTGGTGTTTCACCCTCCAACGGCATTCTCCTAATATATTTTCTTCTTACCTTTGTCTTGTCCTCACCTGATATCTAATTTTTTTGACCTCTATCTCTTGTGGCTTTTCTAGTAGATATTGGTTCTATTCTGGTAGGTACCTCTGCCATTGTTATTCTCATTTTCTCTCTTCCTAAAGAGAGATCTATTTTTTAACCTTTTCGATAGAGATCTACTTCTTCGATGCCTCATAGATTTAGTAATTTACTATTGTGTCTGCTATAAGGAAAATGTGTCTGCATTCTCTTCAACCTGTCGATGGTAGGAGCTTCTTTCTTGAAGTGGAGGAGCTGATCAGGGAATTAGATGAATTTAAGATTTTCAAAGTAAAGAGCTGTTCTTCGATGTTCATTTTTATATTTGGAGAAGCTAGGGCAAAAGAAAGCTTATTGGTGTTCAAATATAATATTTACTTTCCTGCATTAAAAGTATAGAAAAAATAGATGTAATACTTGCTTTCTAGCATAAAGGAATAGTTGCTTTATGCCATCTTGACGTAGTTGAACAAGCAAACATAAAATTTTAATTTGTCTATTTTTTATTATCACCTTATTTGATGTTTAGTGAGAGAAAGAGAGAGAGAGGGAGTGTGTATGTGTGTGTGTCAGTGTTTTATTGTTGATGTACCTTCATATCAACCAATACTACACAAACAAGGTTTACTATACTTTTACAAAATTTTAAATCTTAGTTAATTTTGTTTACATTTCCATACCATAATTGGTAGATACCACACCCCCCTCCAACGAAGTGTTTTTCGTCCTAAGATTCATGATAGTCATATAAGCACAAAATATTTGTATGTGTTCATATATTTAATTATTCATCTGCCTGATATTGTCTAGCTTTGTACATCTTCATTCTAAAGTACCTCATGTTTGTGGATGTAAACTTGTGGCCAACAATCACATGACAAGAAGTGATGGTTATGACTCCTCACCAAGTGATAAAGGAAAAAGAGCTCTTTGGTAGATATGGTCAAACCACTTGCATTTCCTGAAGTGGCAGAGCAGCCCCTCTAGGAACCCAGGCCCTTGTGCCGCCCAGTACTCTATGGGCAGTCTAGTGTAGATAAAGGTGGTCGACCATAATGAGCTCATGCCACACCACTACCTCTTGAGAGCAGACCAACCATTGAACTCAGCTCATGTTTACATGCATCATTGCATTAGACATAGTCGGTTTTGTTTTATGCATCCATCATAGGATTTGTCATTACAAAGCACCCTTAGTGCTCTCCATTTACTACACATTGCTTATGCTTGTAGATTTCTCCATGTGAGGACACAAGAGAAAATTTATCTGAATGTTCTGATTGTTTAGTTGAGGAAAAAAAATCAAGTTGGTCCTATATGGAGTTAATTGTGATATGGTACCATAAACATGTGTTCTTTTTATTTTTCATCTATCTGATTTTCTGTTTGTATCTTTCTTTATAGTGGTAGGCATTGTGTTTTTTTCTTCTTGATTTCTTCTTTATATAGTGCTGGTAGTTTCTCGGTTACCAAATCCAATCCTAGTGATCCAATGCTTAACCTGAACAACAGTTCTTTTCCTTGTGCTGCAAATCTTGAGAGAGGATTGCTTTCAGCCACAAAGCAGCAATTTTTATACTAGCATTCTTCTAGAAAGGAGACTGGCTGCTGTATAATACACAAAGCAACTCATACTTGTAGAGCAAGAACTGTGGCCTTCGTTAGCACCTAAAGACAAGAGCACCTGAACATGCTTAGTGTTTCCATCATTCCACCCATTGGAGGCCTAGGATCGATCATGTCCAACCAGAAGCAAGTCCCCTCATCACCTCATTTCCTCTCCTTTTTATAGCATTTATTTCTATGAATGTGGACTTGGAAGTTGTCATATGATGTGCCAGTAACACCACTTGGTTCATCAATAATTTTGGAAAAAAAAAAAAGGAAATCATATCAATCTTGTTAATTTTCTCTTGATGGATAACAGAATGACAACTAGTTGTTGCGATATTGTCAAAGGCATTACTCTAAGTTTGTCTTTAATTAGATGTTTGAAGATGCATTGACAATGTGATAAAACTAATCAAAAACTCTTTATGAATTCCCATTGCAATTTGTCTATCAACTCAGGTGGTTCTTACTATGAAGAGCAGGCATGTGGTAGGAACCGTCACGGAGAATAATATGTGGCATTAAAGAGATAAAGGTGTCAATCCAGGAGCTAGTCCTGCATGCACTTTGAAACCAGATCTTTTCAAAGGAGGGTTGTTGACAATGACCTACATAACAAGAATTGAAATGAATTGCTGATAATTTTGTAAATGTTAAATTTGTAGTTTGAATTGGATACACAAATGTTGGATTAATAGTTGTAAATGTTGGCATTTTTTGTATTGCATTTACACTATGCGAAAATCTTGTTTTAATGACATTGATATTTATCTTGCCAAGAGAACTTCTCTTTTTTAGCTTATTTATCTGTTTATGCAATGGTAACCAAAAATCTTTAATGGCATTTTAATAGACCTTCAATGGCATTCACTATTTGTCATAAAATTGTAATAATGGTGTATAGATATGTGCCACTAAACATGTTTATCGATAGTTTCCACCATAGATGCAACAATATTGAAAGATTTACATTGGTGTTTTTTGTGTGTCATGGTAATCTAATACTAGCATTAGAAAATTACCATTGAAAGCTCCTTTGATGGCTAGTTGAGCCTATAACAAGCATCGACTCTGACACAATTCCAACATCACTGAAAAGTTTTCAATGGCATTAATAAAATGCCACAGAATTTATGGTGTTTGGGCACTCTACCAAAGATTTCAGCTTCATGACATTTATTGGTATTTTTTTGTGGCTTATTATGCCCCACAAAAGACATTCAATGGCACATTTTGAGTTCCACTAAAAGACATCTATCTTATGGTGAAGAAGCCATTTAGAAATGCTAACTTTACGTCAAACTAAAAAGACCAACCATTTCATATGAGCTGCTAATGCCAAAATAATTCTAACAGTTTTAACACGTGCATTAGTAAAGAAGTTTATAAAGAATCTGCCCAACAATCTTAGCATACCTTTTCTCGATGTACCTTTATATTTTTGCATGCTCCCATCAACATTATATTTTACTTTTTAAACTCATTTCACACCAATGACACTTTGGTTATCTAATAGATTTATAGTTCCCAAGTGTCATTCCTTTCAATGGTTGTCATTTCTTCTTTCATGGATTTTCTCCATTCTTAGTTTTCACAAGCATTTTCATTGCAAGTTGGTTCTGCGATTAACAAAGGTAGTACACAAATATAAATATCATTAATTATAGGTGAATGAAAGAGACCCACTACCTGGTTGAAGGCCGAAGCCCCCACCTAACTCCTTATCCCTCTAGGATACAAAGCCCACTTTTTGACACATTCTCCTTCTCTTTCTTGGATGACTATTGTTGTCTATAATAGGTCCAACATCATGGTCTTTTTGGGATCTTCATGAAAATGATGTCCTTGATGGAGGTTGCGATGCATCGCCTTTTTCAAACTCATATGGCTCTTCTGCATCATTCTCGATAACCAGATGCTCATTTTATTGTCTAACTTCCAAAATTTGCTTTCATAAAAAACATCTTGCTGAATAATAAGTGTTTTGGTATCTGGGTTGCATAATAGATTATCTTTTTATAACATCTAAATATCCAACAAATATTTGTTTTCCATTTTTTCTATTCGACTTATATGCACACCTAAATCAATTAAAGCATAAAAAATACACTTGAAAACACACAAATTGCTCACACTAGGTTTGCATTTCTATTAAGCTTTATAGGGTGTTCGATTGCATGTTGCTTAGTTGGTGAGACGTTAAGAAGATAAACTATAGTAACCACTGCTTTTACCTAAAAATCATTTGCAATGTAGGTCTCACTCAACATGTTCTTAGCCATTTTTACCATAGTTCTGTTCTTTCACTCAGCTATGTCACTTTGGTAAGCATTCTTCTTTATTGTCAATTGCCTACAAATTTCATTCCTTTAGTAAAATTTATTAAAAACATTAGATAAAATCCTCTATCTATGCACAAACAATTTATAGGTTAATTTCTGGCTTTTTATGTAAAAACTCTGAACTATTGAAAAATTTCAAGAACTTTTGACTTTTGGGTAAGAAAATATACTCACTTCATACGAGTAAAATCATCAACAAATAATAGAAAATATCTACTAGTGTTCAAATATCAAGTATTCATAGACTCACATATGTCTACATGAACTAGTTCAAGAGGTTTTATGACGATTCATGCCTTTTTAAGGGGAAAATTATATGATGTTGCTTCCTGCACAGGCATCCTTCACAAATCCTATCACTACATGTGATACGAGGCAGACCTAAAACCATGTTTTTATTATTCAATAAATTCAGCTCATTATAATGTAAGTGTCCATATCTTAAATGTCAAACTAAGATATTTTATCAATATCATTAAATAAAACAACTTCATGTATATATGAAAATTCAAGATGAAACATTTTGTTTGAAGCCATTTTCACTATGATAAAATGCTTACAATCTAATTTCTCTTTCTTGATTTTTCATGTTCCACATTAAAGTTAAAGAAATAACCATTCTCTAGCAACTGCCCAACACTCAATAGATTGTAAGATAAACTAAATATGTAATAAATTTCATGGATTAGTTTTGTACTGCCTGATTTAGTCTTAACTTCAATAATTCATTTACCTACACTTTGCACTTGTTTGTTATTTCCAAGTTGCACATACAATTTCAAAGATTCATCAATATGGTAAAAGAGGTTTTTTCACCTATCATGTGGTAACACTACATCTATCATATAGAAACCACATAGGATCAACTTCAGATTTTGAATGAGCAAGGACAAATTAACCTGATTACTTTCTTCTTGTTCTTCAGTAACATTTAGCTTTTTTTTTCTGGTTTCTCACTGCACTTCACTTTGACATGCCCATATTTCTTGCATAAGTAACATTGGTTGACTTTGTAATTTGACATTTAATTGCTCTCACTATTAATACCTTACTGATTAGCATCAAATCTTCCATGGCCATGACCACCATATCTACTTCTGCCTTTTTTCTCTACCTATATACTTGCTATCAGACATATTTTTGTCATCTTTTTTTTATTGTTAAAAAATTCTACCTTAGCTAAAATGCATGCTTAATAATTTTTTATAGACTTATTTAACCTGGTTTCATGTGCTAAAAAGAAATCATCAATTCATGAACAGAATAAATATCCATATCTTTATATTCCTCCATAACAACTATGACATGAACAAACTACGGAAAAAAAATTTCTACTACCTTTTTATTCTCAATTGTGTTTCCAAAGGTTTTCATTTGATATATAATATTAGATATTCTACAGATTTTTGAGAAAAAAAATGTTAGATGGACTCATTTTCTTTCATTAGCAATGCCTCTCAAATTCTCTATGCAGAAATGAAATTTTATTCTCATGATCTTACTATCTCCATGGTAGGCTTTTTCCAAAATATTTCAAGTCTCATTTGACTTGGTGATTGCTGCAATATGAGGAAAGATGTTTTCAAATTGCTACAAAGCAAGAACAATGTTTGCATCCTTCTTGCATGTTTCCTTTAGTTCATTTGAAAACTGTGCCACTTCGTCTTCAACTTGATCCCAAAGATCTTATGATATGAAAAACATTTTTATCTTAATACCCAAAAATTCATAATTTTCTCCACGAAAAATAAGTACCAATCTGTGTGAAAGGTTGAAAGAAGTATTCAAATTCATACCATTTGACGACAGAATTGAACCAAGTGTTTATGAACAATCTCAAGAACTGGCTTTAGTTGCAGTCCTTGCGACGTACAAATGTGCGCAACTCGACTATGCTTTGATATTACAATGTTGGAAAAAAACAAAAACTTCTGACACAACATTATGAAACCTCAAAAGTAATTCCTTTGATTAGGAAAAAAAAAGACAAAATTATCAATAATACACTCAACTCATACACACATCTCAACTCCTTCTTGGTGTACAATAACACATACCCAAGACCACTATTTATAACCCAAGACGACCCATAATCTCTCTCCTACGTAATGATGGCATAAAGTCATGCTATAAACTCCACTACATTCATGTCACTAAAACATGACATTAAGACATCATAAGCTCCTCATAACCTATGTAATTTACCCTACCATCACATTAAAACCATTCATTACGTAGCCATAAACATCAAAATGCAACAAATTTGCACTTCAATAAATGAAAAATAAAACACCTGCCCACCACTTAACATGCCTAATACTCTCCCCTATGCTGATTACTTCATTCGTTTGGCATGGTTTGCATCACTTTTTCTATCGTTTTCTCTGTTTTATTTAGAACTCGGGTAGGTGAATGAATTATAGTCATTGTTTTTTAGTTTAATAATTTGAGTACTCTACTAATTTTGTTTTTATATTTTAGGGTTTTAAGCTCAGCAAAAGTTGTGGATATTTTTGGAGCACAATTTAAGATATTTCATGACCCAAATGCATGTTTTTGAGGATTTCTTTGTCTAATTTTATTTTCGATGTAAAACAATGGCAAGAATTTTAAAAAAATATGAAACAACTTATGACTATCCAAAATTACTCTGGTTGTCCCAAATGAGAAGTCTTTTTGTAATTTCATCAAATTGTGGATAGATCTAGAATTATCAGTATGATCTCATTCTCTATCCTGGTCTAAAGATCCAAAACTGAATGGGTTTGGACTGAGTCAAGATTCATATCTCCATTGGATTTGCTTCAAAGCACAAAACCACCCCAATTTCTTCCTTTTTTAGCTCCAATTTTTGGTGAAATTTACACCTAATAATTTAGTAGTTCATGTAGCATGTCACATGTAATGTCATCTCGTGTTAGACTATTAACTAAGTTCTTATAACAAGCATTAGACTGGTGGCTCCCAAACTAATTGGCTTTTGGGTATTGGATGTGTAGCACCTCTCAAGCTTAGCTATTGAAGCTCAATAGGCGTCACTTATAAAGACTAGACAATGCATTTGGCCTCATAGTTGCCTCTTTCAATAGGCCACATTCTCTTAAGCTTATGACAATACCCCCACCATCCAATGGCAACTACAAGACTCAAAACAACTATATTTTCCCTTTTCTTTTTCACTATTTTCCATTGTTTAATTTGTGCATAACCATGCATGATCATACAAGCAATTCAATCGAGACTTAAACTCTCATTTGTTGCCATTTCATCAAAATCAACAACAATCACTCATTGTATATCAAATTTCAGAAAAATTATTCATAGAGGGTTTAGAGTTCTTAAAATTATTAAATTCTACCAAAAGCAATCCATAAGAACAAAAAAAAAAAAAATTTTGTAGCCCTATTTATATAAAAGATTCAAATTGCATGGTTGTCATTCAATAACAACAAAATGTAGAAAACAAAAATAAAATATATAAACTAAACCTCAACTACTATGATATGGTTATAATACACCACTCATCCCTACTCAACTTGGAAACTCATACAAGTACACTCCTAGCCCTTAGGATTCCTAATAGGTTGACTAACAAATTACCCTCAGGTTTACTAGCTATTGCTTTTGCTAACTGGCCAAATTTTAATTCTAGTTAGCAATAGATTTAATGCAAGAGCCTAGCACTATGTTGCACTTCTCAAACACATTAAAATTTGATAATTTCATTTCTTCAAATGTCTGGAAAAGCTTCTCCTCCTTGGATGATTGTTGTAATGATGCAAGATGACTAACGGGTTGATAATTGGATGATTGTTGAGGATAAATTGGCCTTTTAGAAGTTTGTATTGGTGTACCATGCCAAACCTATTAGACATGAGATGTATGCACAAGGGATTAATGGTTGCAATAAAAGTTTGATTGGCTTTGTGAGCTTGAGTTAGAAATGGTAGTAAATGGGTCATTCATGGGTCTAACAAAATGATGATCCCAGAAATTTAGGGTATTGAGCTGCTGAAGGGCTCTCCATAGTTGTGCTAGTGCTGATAAAGCACAAGATTCACAAGCTTGAGTAGAGTTTGTAAGAAATTGGTCGACTTTTTAAGCCAATAGGCCCACTTTTTTTTATCAACACAAAAATAGAAGAAAGATCTAGGGCACCACCCTTCTTGGGCATAGCCCTATCATCACAGGAAGAGAAGGATGCATGATGTAGGAATTTCCTACCAGCATGTCAAAAAGTTGACTTCTTCACCCTCACTTTTAATCATATATGCCTCCATACAAGGAATTCATAATCTAACGGTTATATTCAAGCAATCCATCACAGAAGCTGCATATGAATTACCATTTAGGCACTTGGTGGGGAAACATGTGGGGGAGCTCTTTCATCCTTTCCTAGGTTTCATGAAATTGCTCACCCTTCATCTCCAAAAAAGTAATGATAGCACACCTGAACTGATTCGTTCTACCTATAGGAAAGTTTTTCTTCAAAAATTCCATCAGAAACTAATCTCAATTTTGTAACTAAATCCAAAATCTTCAACCAATGTTTCGCTTTTTCCTTCAAAGAAAATGGAGACAACATCATCTTTAGTGTGTCTCGAAGGCATTGAGCATGACAATTGAGCAAATCTCTTGTACTCATTGAGGTGCCTATAGTGATGTTCATGTGAAAGGTTGTAGAGAAATGGTAGTAACATTTGAATTAGATTGGTCTTGATTTATTATTAAGGCACTCCAATTGTGGGTCTTCTAATAGTGAAGGCCCACTGATACTAAGTGCGAATGAAATATGCTCTTGAGGTACAAATCAGATCATTTGGGTTTGTACTATGCATTAACCATTAGATATATGCATTCATCCATGTTTGGATGTTTAAATGTCATTTTTATTTTGTTTTAGGTGAAAAGCCTTTGGTTCAAATTGCACTAGAAAGTAGGACCAAATGGCCAAAGATAGAGACATCTGGTGTTCTGGATAAAAAAATACAAGAGGATTGGATCCAGATCCATTCCTAAAAGGTTACGATGGGTCCAATTCTAGATGTACCTAAGTATACGAAACTAGTGATACATGTGAGAGAATTGAAGAAATTGTTCAAAAGCCCTAGAAGATGGCACTTATAGTATTTTAGAAGATACACGGAGCTTTTGAGTTCCTTTATAATTTCTATAAGTTCTTACAAATTTTTCACAAGCATCATTCAATTTGCTACATACAAAAGGCAAACAATTCATAGGAATGGTATGTCCTTAATCGGAGCACAAATCCAGCATTGTTGCTTCTCTTCATGTGTTCATTTTGGCTATTAAACTGTTTTACCATCTGTTATCCCATAGCTATCTTTTCCTCTCTCACGGAATTTCTTCTTATTCTTTTTCTGCCACCTTTCCTTAAATGTCCATGATATCTCGATTGTGTTATTTCCATGCTGGCTTGCTGGTTTTTGCATGGATTTGGGATGAAGTAGCATGAAGGAATGAGTTTCAATCCAGTTTTGGCTTCACCAATCACCCTCTAGGGCACCTGCATTCCTTTGTGTCACACAAACTATTTTGTATAAGAGCATCATCATCATTTGTTAATTTACTACCAAAATAAGTTAAATCAAGTGTTGTTGAGTTTATTAATTAGGGTTATGATTAATATAAGTAATCTCATATTGCATAAGTTACAACAACTTTTATTGGCATTTCATAAGTTCATTCAAAGTCACTTGTATAGACTATGTTGCATCCCATGTCAATCATTAGTTGCCATGTCTTGGAATGGATTGAATTATTAGATTCATTTCAATTTAGAACTTCACATTCACATTAGTGTTTAGATGCATTTTATAATTGTATTTCGTTTGATGATTAACTTAGGCTTGCATTGGGTGTTTTTAGCTGCAGCTCCATTATAGAAGGTGCAGCTTGGCCCTCAATTAGGTTTGGATAAATTGTATTGGCTGTTAGTGATATTTGGTAGCGGTGAAGTTGTAATTTAACTGAAATGTCTTAGCTTCAAGGAACTAGTTCCTATGACATAAGGGGGGGAGTCAAATCTACTGGGCTTGGATAAACCTACATCCTCTTTTAGAATTTCTCTCTAGGGTGGGTGATTTTTCTTGCACACTTACTATTTTCCCAAGTTAATTCTTGTGTCCTCTAATTTAGCTAAGGAAATTCTAGGTTTAGTTGTATTTTTACCTTAGGATATTTTATCAAGGTAACTTAGGTTATTTGCATTGCATCTCACCAGTTAGGATATTTATTTGTTGTTTGCATTATATAATTAATAATTAATTACTTAGGATAATTTTGGAATTAGGTTTTGAATTTAAAGGGTTCTTCTAGAACATGGGATCCACTTTACCAAGGTCATCCATACCCTCTAGGGAGGCCACTCTTTTCTAAATTTTCCCTCATTTCATCATCATCCATCTCATTTTGTTGTAATTTCATTTAACCTAAGATGATCATCAATACATGTGTTTCATTACATTTCATTTATACTAGTCTCATGCTGCATTTCATTAATTTAGTTACATTTCATTGCATCTAATGTAGTAATTGTATTTAGTGTTAATTTTGAATTTCATTTTCTCAAACCCAAGTGGAACCCCTTCTAAGGTGACATGGAATTGTATCATTGACACAAGAATTCCAGCAAGGTAGGTTGGTAGTTCTCTTTTTATATTTCTTTTCTTTATGTTGTACAAGTAATGTATGTTAGGACTTTGCTTATTTGATAGTTTTGCATTGTGTTTTAGGGCATTTCATGTTTCAATTGAATTTTCAAAGTGTTTGTGTCATAGAGTCTGGTTTAGTCTATAGTTCCTTCTATTAGTGCTTGATTGACTTCTCATGTAGGTTTATCTGATGTTGCAAGAAACTAAGGTTCTTGTAAAATTTTACAATTGATTCATGTAGATTGAAAGAGAATTTGATTTCCAATTTTATACCTTCCTGGTTGATGTGTCTGCTATCCCGAGGCCAAATTTCACGCAAATTTAGATCTGATTGGTCCAGGTTTTGGGTGACAATCTACAGTTTGCTTTTGTACTATTTAAGCTCATTATATAATGTAACCTGGACTCTATCTAACTTAAAACACTTATATCTTTTGATTTTAAAAGGTTTTTGAGTTGTGTAAATTGAGATGGATTCTCAAATGTGTTAGGAATAGAATAAGACCAAATTTTTTCATTTTAGACAATGTTTTCCCCAAATTACATATCTAAAACATTTCCATAAGTCAAGTTAAGCACTATAGGGGTAGTTTAGGGGTTTCATATGTCTATGCATAATTTCTCAATTTTTTTCAATGTGTTCTATAGAGGGTCAAATGTATGTTTTGTTTTGTGTTTAATTTAAGTTTTCAATTATTTGTAAATATTTTTGTGTGAATATTTCATTAGTTTTGTAGAATCGCTTATTTTCTAGTGTTTTGCTAGTTGATAGTAGGCATATTGTGTCATAGTGGATGAGTGGTGCTTGCTTGGTTTTGTTTCTATTTAATAAGTGTGTGAACTTTTTTTTTTAGCTTCATGTTGTGACCCGTTGAAGGCATTATTTAAAGAAAGCACTGCATGCTTAAGGTGGAATTTGAATTTATTTGGCAAGATTTGACTAGAAGACCTTGAGTTTATTACGGTCATGTAAGGACTTCATTGTTTGCTTTGTTTTGACTTTATTTGAAGTGTTTGAATTTGTGAACTTGTGTGACTTTGTTGCCAAGTATTATGGTTGAGTGCATTAATCTTTATCCCATCTCTTGTGGTTTCAACCAGATTTACCACTACAGAGGAAGTTCAAAATAATAATTGTTGTGTGACTTCTACTAGTTTTCATGGAAAAATATACTTTAAAAGCACTTCATTGTAAAAACTGCAGTAGGATTCATATTGTCAACCATTTTGTAGCATCCTGATTTTTAGGTGCAATTTATCTTATTTTTTACTGAATTATTAGGTGTTTAACACCTAATTTCTTATGTTTGTCAACGACATCATGCCACTAGGTAGAGCTTGTTTTGAGTTTCTAAAGATGCAAATTCGGCTAAAATTGGATATCTAGGATGGGAAATAGTCCATTTGAAACTCGAGTCCTTTAGCATGTGTCTGTCATACATGAAATCCACCATCCAAGTGGCTTCCTATTTTTTATTTTTGAAAAAAATCAACAGGACCAAAGTCCCTATTTTCAAATGGAAAATCATGATTAGAATAAGTGGATTTCTATCCACCCACGAGGGGTGTGATCGAAATCCACAGTAGATTTATTTGTCTATTAGGGCTTTGTAAATCCATGGTAGATATATTAGTGCACTCTTTTCTTCTTTCGTCTACTGCCAAACCAGAGCTTGCTAAAGCAAAATTCCCATTCGCACCACCCTTGTAAAAGATCGGTCCAGGTACTTAAGCATCTCTCTCTCTCTCTATTGTTACTTTCTCTTATTGCAGGCAGCCATCACCAGCATGTGATGCCTACATTTTCCCTCTTGGCAGCCATCCGCATGGGTTATACCCCTTTCGATGCCTATGTTGCCTTGGTTTTTTTCCTTTATTTATAAAAACCCTACTCTTTTTTTTGTTGATCATTTTTTGTTTCCCTAATTTGCATTTGCAGTATTCTTGTGTTGAAGTGGTTTGTTTGTTGTCGGTTGTAGCTTTTATTTATGGAAATTATTGTGAAAGCTTGTTGTCAGTTTGAGTCTTGAGAATGTTGACATTTACCTTGATTGATTTGTTCTAGCATGCAATGCTTGGTATTTGTTTGTTTGAGTATCAATAAGGTTTATTTGTTTTCCCTTCTATGGAAATTGTTTTACCTGCACACTATTGCTTTGTTGTTCCATTTGTTAGATCTTTCTTCAGTTGCCATTGTAAATTTGGTTGAGCGCCTACACTATGGAGAAGTGCGTGAATGGTAACAAGGTTCAGTATCTTGGTGGTTAATTGCCGATTTTCACCTTGACCAGAATGAACAAGGAAGCAGACAAGCTTTTTACCACAAATGGCTGGGTTGCCATCTTTGGTGTTTTTCTTTGGAGGCATCTTTGGGTTGCCATGGTGTTAGTTTTTCAAGTGGGTTGTTGTGGTGTGCACAAAATTATACCAGCATCACTTTGATAGAATAGAGCACATATTTGTTTAGGGATAGATCGAGCTATTTGCTAACAACATAGGCAATTGGTATACTAGCACATAGGGTAAGTCACACCAGATGCTGAATACATTGGCAAAACTTATTTCACCTATGATTCACTTCTACTACACTATGTTTTGTACGAATTGTATATTGAGAATAACATCATCACATGAGACATTGTTTTATACTTCTCGTGATGCTATTTTTTTAGAATGATCTCTACTCTGTAGATCCAATCCATGAAGGCATGCATGGTGAGAAGGGATGGTGAGGAGCCCAATGTAATTTTGCCTATGGCTAACTATCCAACTAAAGTTGATTTTTCATCCAATGTGACCCAAGAGCAACCCCATACCATCAAATTATTGAGCTTAAAACAATCTCCAACATTGCCTAAACACAATGAAATAGAAGTACTATTGACCAAGACACGCACCATCGGTTAGGAGGTCCGCATGTTCCTTTGGAGAAGCTTCAAGTTATCTATAGTTGAAATTTAAAATGAATGATGAATTAAGAGCATTGCTAAAAAAAAAATGTTGTTGTCAGTTAATCTACCCACCAGAAAAATGACTATAGGATGTTGGTTGATGGATAAACTTAAGTAAACAATGATATGAGAATAGGAATAGATATCATAGGGACATCAACTCCTGTGATGAAAAATGAGTTTTGTAGCATTCTTGTTTCTATTGCTACTAATGAAAATTGGAGTTTGTTCCATTTGATGTAAAGAATGCTTCTGTCCATGGCAATTTGGAGGAAGAAGTTCATATGATCCCCTCCCTAGGGTACAATTATGAAGTAGGAAAGTTTGCGAACACCAAAAAACTATCTATTGGTGAAAGCAATTGCCTCATGTATTGTTTTCCAATCAGGTCCTTGCTGCAATTGGGTTCAAATGAGGTAATTTTGATCATACAACGTTTGCCACTCATAGTACTATTCAAGGCATAATTATTCTCGTGGTGTATGTGATAATATAATTATGAAAAGTGGTAATGAGAAAATAACGCAAAATCTTAAAACAATTTTTTTTTACAAGTTTGAAACGAACAACCTTTAAAAGTTGAAATACTTTCTAGGTATGAAGAAGTTCATTGTCATAAAGGGATTTCTTGAGCCAGAGAAACTATATCTTGGATCTTCTAAAAGACACATGTACGATGGTTTCAAAGTGGTAGAGACTCTCTTGAAGCAAACTATAAGCTAAAAAAAAAGATGGTAAAAAAGTTAACAATCTTGGTTGCGTTTAAAGATTAATAGGGAAATTGATTTATTTGATTATCATATCTTATGATATAGCTTATATTGCTAACATAATGTAATTTTTTGATACATGAAAGGAGGTCTAGGCTAAAGAATTCTTATGAGAAGAAACAACAACTTGGAGGTTGTTGGATATTCTGATGTCAGTTAGGTTGGAGATCCAAATGACTGATGATCAATGACTGGATTTTGCTTGCTTATTAGATTATTTGGCTGCTAGCAAAGAAAAAAACAAATTGTGGTTGCTGCCAAGATGAAGTATAGAGAAATTGTGTTTTGCACTTGTGAATTAATTTGGATCAAGTCTTTAATGTGGAATATAGGAATCAAAGTTGCACAATATGTAAGCTCAAATGAAATAATACGGCTGCTATTCGTTTTGGAGATAACATGTGTTCGGTGAGAAATCTAAGCATATTAAAGTTGATTCTTTTCAAAATAAGATTCAAGAAAAGGAATCCACACATCTCATTGATGTTCTTGCTAAATTGTTGCAACATGACAAAGATCTTACATGTGTATCCAGTTGGCACACATCGTTGCATACACTCCTACTTGAGGGAGAGCGTGCTATATGTTTTGTTGATTCTTTGTACTTAGTAGTGGCATAATATTTTATAGGATATTTTTTAAAACCAAATCTCATTGTTGTTATAGTATCCTGGCCTACTCCCACACTGAGTTCGGGCTCTTTATATGACAGATCATAACCTGCCCTCTAGTACTTTTGATTCCAATCCTAAAAAAAGCTGAGAACTAAGACACTTAACTGTGTAACCAATCCACTTATAAATCCTTGAGCATTTTCTACAATCTTCAATACAAGTCTAAACTTATCAAAATGGAGTGTTAGACTCTACCCTCCTTAAGGCACACACGTATTCGTGTATGACACTATAGGTCTGATGTTGAATAGGCTCAGATACCATTATAACAACTCATTTCACTTCCACACCTGGGATGGACTCTTGGTCTGGTGAATCTCAACCTATCTCCTAGCCAGTCCAATTTTAGCACTCTAAAAGCTAGGAACTAGGTAATCAACTACTTAACTGGTCCTTTTTATAAGTCCTTTAAGATTTCTCACGATCTTAAATACATGACTAAATTTCTCAAAGCTGGGTCTACAAATGTAGCATTCTTTATTTATTGGATTTGTTTTCTTCCCTCTTCCCATTTTTATGTTGCTATCTTGATAACCATTGTGGATGCCTTTTAATTTGTATATGTGCTCCCTTGTGTCCCTGATCTGATGAAATCTAGTGTGAGGATTCTTAATATAGATGTAGGGATCAAAACCAAGCCATGCTAATATATTGAGTCTTAGGCATGTATGTACATGTATCGATTGTGTTTTAGTCGCCTCTTCCTTGGTTTTGTGAATTCCTTTCCAAGTCCACTTTTCAATTTTATGACCTACTAGAAGAGATAATTTTGCCACTGCTTTCGATGCAATCCTCTTGTTTTTGGGTTTTTATGTTCCTTGTCTCCTTGAGCTTTATTCTATAGTTGTGCCTTTTTAGCTTTTAGATTGTGAAGCGTTCACTGCAGCCTTGCTAGATTGCCTGCAATATTTTCTTGTACAATATATCTATAAGGATTCCTCCTTGCAGTTTTGCACCAAAAGTTATAATTTTCTTTACACTTGGACCTCAATTAAAGTGTGATTGATTCCCTCATTATGATGCACTACAAAACACCCTTCAACCTATTTTTTAAGGATAATTTGAACGAAGCAAATTAAGTAGCAGTCAAGCTATGAATTAGCACTAGCACTGTGTTGTGACTTGATTTTTGAGGTTGTTAGATGTGATGCTCTTGAGTTTGATACTTCGTATGAATTAACAGGCCCTTGAGTATCTTCATTGTGTTTCCTGTATGATGTGCACTGATGATAGTTAAGGTAAACTCAATGATTTGAATATCTATAAATTTGACAATAAGGGTTATACCAAATAGTAATCACTCTAAGCATGCATATCAGTGATATTTATCTAATAAGATTGATCGAGTTTTGTAGTTCAGTATGTCATATTTGGTCATATGTACATCTTCTGTTTTGGTTGCATGTGATATGTTAATTCCGTGGTAGTAACACTCGAAGTTGGTCATTTAACTTGATGTCAAAGTAGACCAAAAGTAGAATGCATATTGACAACTTTTTGGGTTCTTACCCATGTATTTCTTTTTTCAAGTGTGAGTAGTCGAGATGTTAGGCATAGGCATGTCCACACCAGCCCATCAAAAGTTGCATTTAAAATTCAGAATTACATCGTTATGATTCAAAAATTACATGAGCCGCCCACATCTGATCAGGGCTGGTGACTCAGTGCTCCTCGGCTAAAAAAAACTTGGCTTTGTTGTTGGGGATAAGTTGTTGTGTTCGCAAAGTTGACCAATGATTCCGATCTGATTTTCTTGTGGCCTAAAATAGATGATTTGAAATTTTGATGAGTTATTTTATTTTGATTCGTAGATTGGAAACCTCTCCTCATATTCATAAGATTAGGGTTGCAAGAAAACCTTGATGGTTTGTCATTCAACAATTTTCTTGCGTTACGCTTTTGAAAAGAAGTGAAAGAGTTCTTTTGAGTCAAATTCAAGTAATATATAAAAAGTTTACGGGGAAAACAAAATTAAAAGTCAAGTTGTTGACTATGACATTATAAAAGAAAAGAAAGGAGTAGCATTGTAAAAGCAGGAGTTAAGCGTTTACGTCGTACAGAAAGCAACGAACCATCTAGCGTAAAGTGGTTGAACAAAGCAGTGTTGCTAAGCGTGATATTCCAATGGTTAAGCGGGTTTTCAGAAAAGAAAAAAGAATTTGTGGCCGTTCTGTTTATGAAAAAGTTCATTTCCCTTGGTCCTGAAAATTGGGGTCGTGTGAATTTCTGGGCAGCCAACAAGAAGACCGACATCAACGTACGCTACGCATTCAACGGAGGCAGCTTAGTGGAGGCGGTTTTGTGGACCCATTCCCTGCTGAATCTCTCTCCTTTTGTTCTTTTGTGCTCTGGTAGTGGTGGAGACTTTGGTCAATCTTGTTCCATGGACAGGTGCATCGAACCAGAAAGCGTCTTTCCTCGTGGCCGTCAAACAAAGAAGCCTCTCTCTCTCTCTCTCTCTCTCTCTCTCTCGCGCGCGCGCTCTCTCTCTCGAGTTTCTATATATATTTAATGAAGTCATCGTGACGGGCACCCAAGTTGAAAATTTGGGTCCTGCTTCTCTTTGTTTGGTGGGTTGGGCCTTCCTCAACGTGAGGTGCACTGTTGCAGAAAACGGAGGAAACAAGGAAAGGAAGAAAGAGGCTTAATATTAAATTATAAAATCGCGGTTTCTTCAAGTCCCTGAAAGCAGGATCTTTTTAGGGTAAAAGATCTCAACGCCTGTTTCAAGTGTTCCCCATTATTTGCTTTCAAGATCAAGGGTCCGTCCAGAAAAAAAGGGACCAAGATCTCTCTCTCTCTCTCTCTCTCTCTCTCTCTTTCTCAAGAAAAAAACCGTTTTGCTCTTTGTTGCGGTATGATTTCCTTGCTGTGGCATCTTCTGTTAGTTTCCTTCTTTACGGAAAGAATGCTTCATGGCCAATGTACTGACTTCATAGGTCTTGATTTTTGTTCCGACAAGCAAAAGTTAATGGGTTCTGTTTCGTCAATTCTATGATTTACGGGCAAAAAGAAAAAAGATGGTGTTGTTTATTTTTTCGATATCGGGCTCTGGCTACCTATTTTTCTTCTTTATATAACATTGGCTAGCTAGATCCGAGTTGTGGTGGTTTGGCTTTTCAATTTTTCTCTGCTTGTATTTTGCAGGACAAAGTCTTCATCCTGAAGTGGGAGATTATTGATGGTGAGAATCTTCTGCTTTCTTCAATGCTATGCTTGCTTGTTTGTTTGTTGATCTGTAGTAGTTTTCTAGGAACAAGACAAGAGCAAAAGTGCATTATTGGAATGGAAAAACAGAAGGAAAAAAAGAGAGAGAAGTATATATCTTGTTCGCCATCAAATATTGGAAATCAATAACCATTATTTAGAGGATACCATGTTGTGTTGATAGCCTTGATTGTGGTTTTTGAAATTTTACTGTTTTTAATGGTCAGGGAGAAGTGCAGAATTTCTTTCCTGAAGCTCAGCAAGATGATCTTCCAACGGATTTAGACTTGGAGTTCGGAGGTTGCCAAACCACGACAGCAATTGGCCATAAACTGGTGACTGAATCTTAACATATTACATATTATGTGAACTTTCTTGGTGGTTCCTCGTACATCATATTGGTCTTTGATGCTTGTTTCCATGCTGAGTCTCCTCCTGCTCCTTTATTTAATTGCTCAGTATGCCATCGGAGGGTCTGATGCGGGGAGTCCCTCCTGTGTACGGGTTTTTGACAAATTGATCGGCAAATGGTGAGCATGTAGAAAGATTTTGCATTCTTAAATTTTAGTTCACTGTTCTGGAATTGAGAATTCATTGATGCCTGCTTATTGTGGTCTAGGATAACTCCAACTGTGTTAGGGGCGAACCTAGGGCCTTCAAAAGGACATTATGCTGTTGTTCTGAGCACGGAGAGGATACTAGTCCTCATGAGAGATTCTCCACCAGACGATTTTGCTTGGTTTCTTGAGGTTTCTCTCTCTCTCTCTCTCTCTCTCTCTCTCTCTCTCTCTCTCTCTCTCTCTCTCTCTCTCTCTCCCATTCGCTGTGATCTTCCAGCGTTGGCTTGCCTGGGTACGTGTCCCTTACTAGGCTTCTTTTGTTATGGGTCTGTTTTACAAAAGTTCCATTTGCCTACCGCCTGATAACTGTTATTTCTGCTGTTGCCTGATAACTGTTATTTCTGCAAATAGACAGACACCAAGTATTTCCCAACGTATTCCTCAAATTAAGGCGTGATGAGCAGGTTTGCAGCTGCTTATGTTGTCTAACATAATATCTTCACAAGGAAAACATGTTTAGTTCTTCCAGGAAATATCTTTTACAATTGCATGTGGTAGGCTTTAGCATCCTGATTCATTTCTTATTTCCAAAGGTGATAGAATGCTATAGAGATTCAATGATAGAAGCAAAGAGAGATCTACTCAGTCCAATAAGCATAGTTGGTTCCATAAAAATTCATAGGCTGCACGTGTGTCATTTGTTTCTTGTCGATCTTTGCCTTTGTGGGCATCAGCTTCTGCTTGTTCTGCTGTAACTAAGTTATGCGTCATGGACCTGGATGTTGAGGCAAACCAGTTCTCCCTAATGTTCCTTGGATGTTTGATGGGTTCGTCCACTGCTTTTGAGACACCCTGACGACTTACGGGATGCAGTATCTTTTAATTCTATTGGGAAGTTTACGTTTTCTTTCTTGCTTCAAGAGAATGGTGTCTATAATTTTGATTCTCAAGAATTTATTGGGAAAGACTGCTTATGCTGATTGACTTCACTTTAGTTCAAGGTCAATGAACACCATCAAAGAGCTGAACAGGGTGCAATACTAATATGGGAGCCAAGCTTGTCATTTTGGTTTTATTATTGATCATCTTTCTAGTAGGACGTATGGTAATTGAATCACTAATATGGATGTTCCTTTTTTTTTTTTTTCGAGAATGGCCAGGTAGATACTCCTTTCGTTAAGGAGCAGAGAAAGAGATTAGAAACTGAGGTGGTGGCCTGGAGTAAAGGAGTGAGGGGTAATTGCCCAAAACCGATAGTCATAAGTGGTCCTTCTGGAGTTGGGAAGGGAACTTTGATCTCCAAACTAATGAAGGAATTTCCGTCCACATTTGGATTTTCTGTAAGCCATACCACTCGATCTCCAAGAGTTGGGGAGAAGGATGGGGTTCATTATCACTTCACAGAGCGACATACCATGGAGAATGATATAAGAGAAGGAAAGTTTCTTGAGTCAGCTGCGGTGCATGGGAATCTCTACGGTACAAGTATTGATGCTGTGGAGGCAGTTACAGATGCTGGAAAGGTGTGCATACTGACTATTTCTTTAAGGGCAGAAACTCTCCTTTTAAGCCACAAAATTTTCAGAAGTTGTTGTATTTATTAGCTTGAGTTTGTCAACTTTCTTGGATGCAGAGGTGTATCCTTGACATTGATGTTCAAGGAGCAAAATCAGTTAAGGCAAGTTCCCTTGAAGCAATATTCATCTTTATCTGCCCCCCAACCTTTGAAGAGCTTGAGAAGCGCCTTCGGGAAAGGTAGTTTTCTAGGTATAACTCTTCAATTTTTGTAGAATCATTTGTCCAGTCAAGCTGAGGGTGAATTGTGGCAAATATGAGCAGGGGGACTGAAACAGAAGAACAAATTCAGAAGCGTCTTAGAAATGCAAAGGCAGAGCTTGAGCAAGGGAGATCCTCTGGTGTCTTTGAACATGTGTTAGTCAATGATGATCTTGAGACCTGCTATGAAAATCTCAAAGTATTCCATCTTCCCTCTCTCATGCATTATCCTTTGACTTAAGAGATAAAGATTTTGATACTGACATGATAGAGTTCCTTGTGTAGAATATTTTAGGACTGAATGATGGATTCTGTGAAGTAAATCCACCAGGTAAATCTATGTGATTAGCTATTGCATTTCTCTTTTTTTGCAGCACAAAATAGTTAGAAGTTTATTCGTACTTAAATTTGTGATTGTTTCTTGCATATTCATTGAACCTGCTAGTTTCCTCGTAAAGTTTCATAAAGAAAAACAAATATGCCAAGTCTTTTTATGAGATAAGAACTTACAAGCGATCTCTGCTGTGCAGCATTGAAAAACTTTGAGTTGCCTGCTGGTTATTTAGTTCTGCAGTTGGAACAGAAGGTTCTGATATATGGTGGAACTACCAGCCTAGGAAAACCATCAAGTGTCTTGTAAGTAATATCTTTCATCCGGGTATAGAATAGCAAATATAATACTAATTCTAGTGTTGCAGTGTGTAAACTATAAGACGTCACTGAAATACTCATCGTGGCTTGCTTTATTGTCTTGGCAGATATATTCTTGATGTTTCAACGCTAAAAGGGGGTGCCCCAGGACGGACAAGGGGACTGAAATTACATGAGGTTGGCCCACTTGCAGACATTTAGGATGGGAAACAGCACCTTCATGGTTCTACATATTAGTGGAGGTTACCAGATTTAGCAAAATACTAACTTGAACAAAATTTTTGGATTGACAAATGGGGATGATGATTTCTATAAGATTCCAGTATATGCAAGTTGTTTCTGGTCTTTGGCATCAAAATATTTGGTAGGATATTGGGAAAATCAAAGCAGGAAGCGTGGTTCCTCAGGATGAACTGGAAAGACATTGAAGCGTCTAGAAATGAAATAGGGAACTGGCACACACACAGTATGATAGATGAAAATTGGAGTAAGGTAGAATTTAGCTGCAGGAAAGCATTCTTCTGCGAGGAAGGTTTTGGGGACGACTTCCTGAATCACTAGGGGATCTTCTGGTTTGTTGTGGATAGATACATTGGCAAGGGCAAGATTCATTCTTTTACTTGTTTTATGATGGATCAACCGACCAATTATTTTATAGACGCAAAATCAGAGGACCTGGAAATGGAAGATCTTGGCTTACCCTTCATGGTATGATTTCTGTAGAAGAGTTCTGATTTTGCAGTGAGCAGTCCATTGCATTTAGCTGTCCAGCGCTGTGCGGACGGATATTGGGTTTTGGCTGTTGTTTTTTTTTCAACTTAACCATGAACTCTGAAGGTTCAAATTAAAAAATTATC